>NC_051210.1:10868941-11092552 GCF_015220075.1 Falco rusticolus
CAAGTTTGTGCTCCTTACTCTTCTCTCTGCTGGTATCTCTACATTCTTCTCTCACTGCCCTGCCTTGGTCCCTGCCCCTTGACAGCTCTCCAGTAGCGAGGCTTACCCTGGCCGACACCAGACAGTGCAGAGAACCCAGAGCAGAGCAGAAGTGCGGTAGCGGGCAGAGGGAGGGACTGGGTGCAGGCTGAGGGCATTGGACGTGCGATGAAAGCAGCTTCCCCTCCTGCCGCTCTGCCCTCGGCATCTGCTGTGCTGCAGCTGCAGCAGGATTGCCTGCAGGAGGAGGTGCTGCCCACATGGCCCTGGGGCTCGGGGACCTATGGCCGTTCCCCCCCCACCCCCCCAGGCAGGTGCCACCCACGGTGGGGCACAGGAATCAGGGATGGGACCAGAAGAGAGAGAAAGACACACAGAGCCTGTGTCAGGGAAACAGGAATTTATTCCTTGCCCTGAACATGGAGGTGTGGAGCCGTGCTAGCGGGTCACTCTTGCAGGGCTGGGGAGAGTCCTGGGGGTCAGTGGCCCCTCCTCTGGGGGGCGCGGGGTCCCAGGGCAAGTGGTCCTCCCTGTCCCAGACAGGATCCGAGGGGCTGCAGCAGCTGCCCTGGGCAGAGGACCAGCCACCACCTGTGCCTGCCCGGCTCCTCCTGGGCTGCTCCTGCTCTGCAGGGAGGGCGCAGGTGAGCGGTGGCCGAGACCCTGTGGAGGGCGGCCTCTGACGTGCCGGCTTCCTCCTGGCTGGGGGAGCGTGCAGGCTGCTGGGGAGGCCAGGCTGGAGCTGGGAGTCCCCTCGTGGGAGGGGTGCGGCAGGAGCTGGAGGAGCTGGAGCTGGAGGAGCTGGAGCGGGAGTCCCCTCGGGAGGTGGTGCGGCTGGAGCTGGAGGAGCTGGAGGGGCTGGAGCTGGGAGTCCCCTCGTGGGAGGCGGTGCGGCTGGAGCTGGAGGAGCTGGAGCTGGAAGGGTTGGAACTAGCCACAGGGCTGTTGTCCCTGTCCCCCACAGCATGGGAGTGCAGCAGCCTCTGGGCCTGCTCGCTGCACCTCTCCACAATACTATGGATGATGCCATGGACCAGCCGTGCTGTATGTCCCTGAAGGCAGTCCTGCAGTCTGTGGACCACGAGCTCCCGATCCAGACCGCAGATGCAGAGGCAGTGCAGGATGTTTCCCTCTGCAGTCTTTGCCAGCCACCATTGGGCCCCAAACATTGCTGCCAGCTCCTGGCACAGCCAGGGCAGCACGGGATCCAGGAGGTGCTCTTGCCCTTTGAAAAGTTCTGCCCAGACTTCGGGCAGGAGGCCCCCCACGGCCTCTGTCCCCTCAGCTCCCTGCTCAGCTGGGGATGGCATCCCCTGCGGAGAAGATGGAGGGGACGCACGGGGCGAGGGGGGCTGTTTTCGGCCAGGCGTGGAGGAAGTCCACCTGCCTGGCTGCCGGCATTTGTGACTCGTGGCGGGCTTGGATGTTACACCGTAGGTAGTCGTCTTCTGCCCGCACAGAAAACTTGATAGTCTCCATTGGTCTTCTGCAAAGGGGCACGACCTCTTCCTCTTTCTCCAGCGCACGATGCAGCCCAGGCAGAACTGGTGGTTACAGGGCATCACGTAAGCGACCTCCTTGTCAGCCTCCTGGCAGATGGGCAGCTCCACTCTGACTCGTTGGCCATGTCTGCTTGTTGCAGCAGGCTGGGGAGAGCCGGGGGTGAGGAGCTGCTCCCCCTCACTGGTGTCACACGCTGCAAAATGGGAGTCCATGCTCAGCCGCTGCCTCGGGGAAGAGAGGGGAGAAAGAAATGGCCAGGCCCCTCAAGGAGGACGCCCTCCGGCTCCCCAAGTCCCCAAGTCCTGTCACCTGCCCCATGGCCACCCCGGGGGACGGTTCCCCGCACGGCTCACCTGCGCTGCTGCAAGCACAGCCCGCGGTGCCCGGCTGCCTGATCCAGGCAGGGCCGGGGAAACACAGGTGATGGCTCTGGGATGGACACCGAGAGCTGCCGGCGGCAACCCCGAAGCACCACCCAGCACCAGGAGAAGCCTCAGACCTCGCAGGCACGCTCGGCAGGAGGCCAGGCACGAGCCACTGGCCCAGGCTCTGCCGGTGCCCGAAGATAAGCGGTGAGGGATGTGAGGTCACAAGGCCATCACTCGCTGATGCCACTATCTGTTGCTAGGTGATGTCAGCTTCCACCACGCGGTGATGTCACAGTGGGCCTTCTCACAGAGAGAAAAGAAAATAGCGTTTCTTGTTTCATTCTACCTTCCTGTGTTGCTCCAGCTTGGACCCCTGTGACCTGCAGCCCTGGCTGTGTGTCTCGTCCCCGCTCCTGACGCCCGCACAGGTCTCCTGCGAGGGGGAGCGTGGTGGGACAGTCAGCGTGGCCTGCCCACAGCTGGGTGACGCCTCCCGCAGCTGGCTGCCTTTCGCTGTGCAGTGCCAGGATCTGCAGGGAGGAGCTGGGCGCTCGGTGGGCAGCCTGGGCCAAAGTCTCCCAGCCTGCTGGGTTGTGCCCCCACCCACAGGGAGAAGCCTAAAGGGGCACTTTGCTCCAGCCCATCCACTCCCGCTGGCACTCGCCCACAGTGCCGGGTCCCTCTCTGCTTCCCACGTTTGCCACCCTTCTGGTCGCCGGTGCTCCTGGCCAGCTGTGGCGTTGGTTGTCCCCAAAAGCACCAGCAATGGAGCCCGATCCGCTCTGCGCTGGGAGGAGTTGTAGCGGCTGCCCCAACAGAGTACGGTCGAAGGGGCGCAGGGCTCCCTGCTGGCACCGCCGGGGAGCAGGGACGGATCCCCGTGTGGGCCGTGCTGTCCCGTTATCCGCTCTTGCCTCTGGCTTTCAGGGTCACCTCTAGTCCTTGGTCCAAGCGCTTCGTTTTATCCCGGAAGAGCATTGCCCGTTGGGTTTATGTTTGACTCTGTGAGAGTGAAGGGTGCGGTGTAAGTCGGCCACATGGCTCTGCCCATTACAATCTCCTGAGGTGGCAGCCCGCCTCTTCTCCTCGCAATGCTTCTCGTCTACACCAATGGGAGAGGCAAACACACGCAGACGTTCCAGGCCGGTCTCCTCTGCACAAAGTTTTTGCCAGTTTGCTTTTAAAGTCAGAGTGTCTCCTCTCCCCCGCTGTAGGACTGGGGGTGACGGGCACACAGACACTTTGGTTCTCTTTGCCGGGCTGCACAATTTGCCGGCACTGCTTGCCCAGTGAAATGGCTGCCCTTGTTGCTGCCTGGGGTAGGGGAAGGCCAAAGCCAGGAAGCAGTTCTCTCTGCAATTGTTCTTGCACGGTTGTTCCATCTGCATGTTTGGAGGGACAGGCCTCCAACCTGAGAACCTGCCTGAAATGACGAGGACGTACGCACCATGACAACACGGAGGCATCTGAGTCAAGGAAATCTGCAGGTTTAAAATAGATCATAAAGTAATCTGTCATAGTCCAGTGCTCAGTGACATTACAGTCCACCGCACGATGATTAGAGCAGGCCACTGCTTCGCTGAGTATGTAGAGAACGCTGTTCCGAAGAAACTTTTGGAAGGAACCTAAGCTTTCAGAAAGAAAATGTTTCCTTATTTTTTGGCTTTCTGAGAGAGACGAACCTTTCCATAGCAGTGAGGGCTGTACTCTGGG
Source organism: Falco rusticolus (assembly GCF_015220075.1). NCBI lineage: Eukaryota > Metazoa > Chordata > Aves > Falconiformes > Falconidae > Falco > Falco rusticolus. Next base: position 10,872,565 of record NC_051210.1, read on the forward strand.
GAATGACCCCCGGCACACATCAGTCTTGTGACAGTCTGAACCTACGTGTTCTCAACAAAACTAGCAAGTCTTCAGTTTTTCTGGGCTTGGAGAGTGTACCGTTGGGTGCTGTTTGTAGAAGTTAGTATTTTTGATGTATGACAATGTCAGAGAGACGCGCAGAAGAAGGATTCTATGAAGAAAGGGACTGAAATAAGCCAACAAAATGAAAATAAAGGGAGAGAGATTAAACCTTAGTAGCAGTATTTTCTTATAGAGATTTTTCTAGCAATATTTTAAAATCTATCCCTGTGGTCATTTGAGTTCTAATTTTTTACGTTTCAAGCCTATAAAATCATCATGTTACAATTAACCTCAAGCTCAAATTCTTCCCTGCCCATCCTTTTCTTCAGCGAACTTTCAGTCATCTTCTTTTTCCCTGTTAAGAGAAGGAACCGTACATACAAAAGTCCACTGTCGCAGGGCATAAACCAGACCCACTCTTGCCGTTTCAAAAGCACAGGAATAGAATGATTTTTTTTTTTTTTCTGGGTCTATGAATTATACAACATTTGTGGGTGCTGAGAAGTGAGAAAAGTAATCAAATATTCAGCAGCATCTATTTGCTATTTATTGGATAATAAATATATTATATTGCCCAGAAAATACGTAAGGCAATAACAAAAGCTGGGTTTCTTTTCCCCTGGGTCCATAATCTCAGGCACAGCACCCTGGGGGAGGACCAAGCTCATACTTCTGTGACTCCCATCACATCTGCTCCACCAAACTGTCATTTCTAAGCAAAGCTTAGCTGCTGAAGGGTTTGTACGGATTCCTTGGCACGTATCCTGGTTCTAAAGTAGCTTTCTGCTCCCACTGCTGGAGAGGCTGACATGAGCTCCTGAAAAGAATAAACATTTTATTTTAAGATGCTAAAAAAAATTCTAGATCTGCAGGAAAAACATGAGCAGCGGGATTGTTGTTTCCCAGGCATTTCTTAACTCTCCAAGTATTTTTATCACCGAATACTTTTCTGTGATAATCTTGCTTCAGTTGGCTGTGCCCTGCTACCTGCCCCATCGCAGGTGGAGTGTGAAGGGGCAGTGCAGATGGTTGCCTCTCCTGGCATTTCCTTATCTGAGGGAGGGTGGAGGATAACTTGTAAGGCACTCAGCTCTTTTGTACCTTTGATGAAAGAGCTGTGTTGGCACCCTGCCCACCTGGTTGGAAGAGCACAGCAGCATTTCACACCAGCTGATAGATACTCCCAGGCTTGGGGTGAGCCAGGCGCTTAACCACATCTGACCTGACCCTAATGGGTGGCTTTACTGCCTTCAGGATTTCCTACAACTGACGCCCACTTAAGTATGGGGCTGCACTGTGCCCTTGCACAAGCTACTGGCTCCCATGTTAGCCAGCTGTCTCTAACTTCATTGTCATGACTGGCAGTAGACACCTGTGATTCCCCTGGGGGTGCAGGCTGTCTTGGGTGCTGACAAGCTGTCCAGGCTGTAAATTCCCCTTTGTATTGCTCTGTTTTCTACTGACCTCCATTTCTTTGGAATGCAAAGTTACTCATGCATAATGCAGGATAATGGAGGGGTGAAATTTTTGGTTTCTTCTCTTATTTCCATTTTTCATGGACCCTACCTCTGTACAGAGGTTAAAAACTCACCCTAGCAGCAGCATGGATTTGTTCTGAACATGCCATCTGGGCTTTCACAAGGAACTGATCCTGTGCAGGACTGTGGATCCAGCTAACTTCCTCCGGTTGAGTTGGCTGTAGAGGGGGCAGGGGGCTTTCCACCACCTTTGACGCCCGCAGCTCCATGCCCAGCTCTTCTCTCAAGGTGACACCCTACCTTCTCACCAGCTTTCCCACCAGCAGGGGCAGAACTTTGATCCAAGGAGCATAAAAGGCAATACTGACATGCAGAAACCATCATACTACTGAAAAACAGGACTCTGATTACCTGCAAAAGCCACTTTCCTGATGAAAAGCTTGCTCAGCCGTGAGGTTTCAAGCCACCATGTAATCTTGGCTCCTCCAGAGTCATATGTGGCCAAGGCCTTGGCAGAGTGGGCTTTTCATTGGGCAGAGCGGAACCACAGCTTGTGCAGAAACCATTGGGGACTGTCCTCTGACACTGGGGTTGTAGTGCCAAGGTCCACTGCTGGCCACATGGGGCTTTGCTCCTTAGGTGTTTGACACTGAAACTAATGGCACAGTGACGTGTGGAATTAGACTCTATAACTCGAAAGTTATAAAGGTAGGTTTTTATTGCGCGCAGATGCACGGGGGATCGCTCCTCCCAAGCGTGCATACCCGAAGTGACGAACCATCTCACATTATATACAATGAACAAATGAATATCGATTAACGCCTATACATATTCGTTACCTAAACCCCGCTTCGTAGGTTAATTAGCTGATCAGTCCGTTTCCTGGAATGTGGTGGTCTTGCAGGTTTGTAGGTGATTCATGTTCTTGTGACCATCCGATCTTCTTCAGGTGATTGTGACCACCCATCTTTTCCAGCAAGGAGACTTAGCACTCCCTCCCTCTAGATAGCATTTTGAATGTCTCTCATCGTTTCTTATTCTCTTTTAAATAGCACCTTTGTTAGAGGAAGAAGGGCAGGCGTCTCCCCTTTGTTAGAGGAAGAGGGGCAGCGTCTCCCCTTCTCCTCAAAACTGTAGGTGTCACCGCACCCATGACTATCACCATACCCACATTCCTTAAGCAGACACATACAATCACAATCCATGTCCATTATCCCCATTTCCACATTATTCTCCATATCAACAGCACCCTTCCTTCCCCATGGTCACCTTGTGATGTGGCTGCTTAGAGCAAGGGCGATTTACATCAGTAGTCCTAGACTTCATGGAGGCAAGTGTGGGACAAATATCCTCCACGGCATTAATAGGGAGTGCAACCAAAGCATCCTTCTCATTTGATCTCAGCAAGGATGGGAAAGTGCTGGGCACTGAGGAAACACTTGCAAGAGATAAGGCTTTTCACCAAAATGGCTTTTTAGGCAGAGGGATTTATTTTCACTGAAACTGGTTGACATAGGAAAAGGGAATTACTTTGCGCATGAAAATACGTCTCTTTGAATACTGTTACCAAAAGCATTAAGCGTGTTTTCTAAACTGTGATTCTGATCAAAACCAGACCATACCATGCAAAAAAGCTCAGGCAGCTACAGAGAGGCGAATCAGAGCAGTTCCCATTGTACTCACTCCTGCACACAGACTGGAGATCTCTGGGTCTCGTAGGCAGCCACAACAAGTTCTCCCTCTCCAATAGCAGGATCAAGGGAGGCAAAGGAGGAAGAAAAAGAAGGAAGGTGAAGAAAAAAACACACACATCACAAATGTCACTCCGTAAAATGCCTAAATATAATTCTTACTCAGTCTACCTGTAAGTGGGAATGGCAGAGTTCACGCTACTCAAAATCAAGCTCTGTTGACCCAATGGGACTAACAGTGCTCAAAAAAAAAAATGAGTTGTGGTCCTCAGCAAGAAAAGTGAATGGCTGTTTAAGACATCTGTGAGAAATGAGTGAAGCCACTGGGATCATATGTATGTCAGCATAGCAAGACATGGAAATAGTATGTTTGCAGAAGTATAATTGGCCATCAGAGGTATTATGCTGCTGCTGCCGCTGCCAGAGAGCAGGACTGGTATATACCTTTTTGCTAGAATACTTTCAAAAACACCCCAGATGCATTCCAATTGTGATTTATTTTAGGAAAGCATGAAAATATTTATTTTGCCTTTTTTTGTATGACAGCTTACAAAGAAATGAAAGGGGTTTTTAAGCTTCAAAATGAGTCCTCGAATCAATTTTGTTACATGTCTGAGAAAATTTCTTCTTTTTTGCGTTCTTTCTATTTTGTTGTCTTCCATTTTCTTGCTTTTATTTCCTCTTCGCCACAGAAAAAGGGGACCAGAAGAAGAAGAAGAAGAAGAGGCTTTTGGAGGAACGTGGTGTTCTTATGTTCTCTTCTTTTGTTTCTTTGAAGTGCAAAAGGATAGCAAAGTAGAAATGGCCTTATTATTTTTTAAAATCAAACCTAAAAAAATAAGACAGTGGATTCTGCATTTTTTAAAAGCCAAAATAGAATACAAATATAATTGAAAATTAAACATCTTTTTGTCTAGCATATCTGAGAGAAAAGACAGGGTTTTTTTAAGACAGTTTTAAAAAAAAGGGCTTTTGTTGCAGCATATTTTCTTGAGAAACAGCTTTGATTTTCAGTTCGCCAAAGGTAAAGCAGCCAATTTTGCTTGCCAGAACAGCTGGAATAGAATGAAGTCAGTTCTACGGCACCAGTATAGTTGATGCAGAAATCACTACTGACATGAAAGATGAAGGACCATTTCCGTAGACTCACTTTTTAAAAAGAGACCAGGTACCCCGTACAGGATTTGGCTTATGCTGCAATGATGCCCTTTTTACTTGCTGCACAGTCTGCCTAATACTGCTTCTTCTGGATCACCGTACCATTAAAAAAGACCACTCAATAGCAGGCTTACACATTTACTTTTTCCGGCCTTGCCAAAATGAGCTGCTTGTCCACAGACCCTCACTGTCAAAGTTTTGCTCCAGGACGTTTGCTACAGTTCATCATCTCACCACAATTCCTTGTTAATCTCTTCTAGCCCATGGCTGGGCTTTGATGCACTTGCTGGAGCAACAAGATCTGCAAGTCACAAGGTTATCTCATTTCTTTCATTTCACCTTTCAATAAGTTCTTGTGTTGCGCACTGGTCATCAGACACCCGGGACAAATGTACCCAGAAAGGAGCTTGCTTCCTCATAGGTCTAAACTATCCTGGTCTACATTTTCCTTTAATATTTTTGCTGGTTACTGAATCACAGTTACCTCGAGCCTGCCCTATGAGATTTGCAGTAGTGAATAGTCATTCTGAGGCTGTTTCTTGAGTCCCTCTGCAAAAAGTCAAGGTGAACTTGAATGAGTCCCAGTTCTGCTAAGGCCAGCAACCATGGTATGAACTGGACAGACTGTTATTTTGCTTATATCCATCCACTGAGTTAGTAAAAGACCGGAGGAACATGACAAAGCACTTGGCCTTCCTTCTGTTTCAATGCTTTTTCTGCAAGCTGTGCTGCAGGGATTTGGGCCATTAACACTTAGATGTAGGTGTAGGTCAGTGGCTGGCTGAGTGCGGCCTTGCAGCTGGAATGCCACTGCTTCTGCCGCTCATTAAGTCTAAATGTCTCCCGCTGCTCTGCCTTGCAATGTCCCACTCCTCTGTGCTCTAGAGAGAACTCTAGAGTCTAAAGAAACTATAGCCAAATTTTCTTCCTCTTTCATCTCCATTCCTAGCTTCTGACAGCAAGAACATCAGTCCAGCAAAAATGCACTGGATTTGCTTCACTGAGTAGGTGAGATTTCTCTGGATTAGTGCCTAGACTTTACTAGTAATCTTGCAGTCATTTATCTTTCCCAGGCCTGCAGGAGCAGGCTGGAAACTAGGACCATGCGTGGCAATCAGTTAGCTGAGGGGAATGTGTTCGGGCTTGTCTAGACAACAATCAACATGATGAGCTTGTCTAGACAGCAATTAACATGATGAGGCCTGTTTGCAGAGCACAGGGGAGCAGGAAACGGATGGGAAAGGCAACACCTTGCTGTTAATTAGCCGCCAATCAGGGATTGCCTAGTATGCAAGGCTTAGCCTCAGGAACCAATTGGTTTAAGACGCGCAGCCTTTGAAAGTGTATAGTAAAGTTGTGCTCCTGTACAATAAACCGACATTTGCTTGCATCAAGCTGCGTCCCGTCTCTTCATTTGCCGCACAGGCCAACTCCATACACTATCACTGAATCTATACAAAATTTCTCTTTATTTTGACTTCTCTTCTATAGCTTTCCGAACTTGTAAGAGTTGGTGATAAATTGCTGCAGTCACTTATTTACCTCGCTCAAAAATGTGTGCCTTATTTCTTCTCTGAGTATGCTTACCTTCATTTCCTAGCTGCTGGGTCATACTTTTGAGTGATGGGAATTTCTGCCCTTTGTGCAAGTTGTTGTACTTGGTGATCTATCTATCTCTTCTTCTGCATGAAGTAGATTTACCTTCCCAAGTTGTTCAGTGACGTGTCTTCCAAATCTCTGTTCTTGCAGCCCATTTTCCGACATCCTACTTGAACTGTGGCTGCAAGAACCGGATACAACATTTCAACGGAGAATGGCCAGTGTGTGAACAAAGGAAATATGATTTCTCCCCTCCCACTCAACAAAACCAGATGAGTCCCTGTGACCTCAATATTGTCCACATTTAGCTGGTTCTCCTTCCTGACCACACCTTAAACTGCATTACACTGCTAATAAAGTCTCTGCAGTATGAGGAGTTCATATTCCCTACACGCAGTTGTGAAGTTTAAGCACTTGGGTTAGGATATTAGCCACATTAAGTCTCATACCTAGTCAGAGATGACTACCTCGCCTGCTCTGGACAGTCTCTTCCTTCGAACAAACTTCTCTTGATTTCAACACTTTACTACACATCAATGGAATAAAAAAAAAATCCTTTTGTGTATTCCTCTTCTCTTCTGCTGTTCTTTGACATTCAGTTTTCCTGCAGCACCCTGTCATAGTTTTGTCTGAAAATTGTCAACCCTTTAAAGCAGTTAGCCCACAGTTGGAGAGTCCCGCTCAAGTGTTTGAAATCATGTGGCCAGAGCTATTCTTTAGGTGGGGTTAAAAGCCAGATCGATGAAACAGGTTCTTAAACCAGAAAGGTGTTTGATGTTGATTTGTGCACCTCTGCGACACTGTCATACATCTGCATTTAGCAGACCCTGCATCAGGCTTTGTAACTCTGGCGGAGCTAGAGGATATTTGGGTCTCAGGCACTTCAGGTAACAGAGGATCTCCCAGGCCTGAAAAAAACATGCTTACCTTCTCAGTTTACCTCTGTACAACATAACCCCATAGAATCCCAATTCCTGCATCAAGGCCATCCTTTCCATTTCAGCTACAGCCTGCAATGAAGAATCTGCTCATGCTTACCACTCGAACTTGCTCTGTGCAGATATGCTAACAGACTCATCTTCCTGAATTCAGCTCTAGCTAAGCTGTACTTCCATGATTAGTTATGTTGCCTATTAAAATCTGATGCTTTTTTTGCACATTTGTGTATTTCTAGCTTCTAGTTGGTAGGTGCTGCTGGGCTGCCATGATACTCTTCTCCGGCCCATGCAGGAATCAGTGTGCATGTGCACTAATTGAATGCATGCAGTCCAGCATCTCACAACTCAGCAGTGACTGTAACAGATTACAGCCACCAGCATAATTTTTAGGTTATTTCCCAAGGATATTGAGTGCAAGTGCTGCTATTGGCCACGTAGCAAGTTTCTGTAAGGTATCGCTAATGTAGGCAACTTCATGCATTTTAAGGCTGCAAGGGAACCTTACAATCATCAAGACTGTTCCTGCAGGCCAAAGGCCACGTGGTTTCTTCAGCCACGGCCACCTCCCAGGAGTTCACCTGTTCCACTTGTCAAAGAGCTTGAATAAATGCACTTTGCCTAGAGACAATTTCTGGAGACTGAAAGAAAAGAAATGGATATCCAAAAGCTTCTGCGACTCCTCCATCTCTATTTTTGCTCTCTTCCATAGCAAAGGTGGCTGTACCAGATGTAAAAACAGCAGTCCAGGCATAAGGTCTTCGGATCTCCTCACTTTCCTTAGCATGCTGATTGATACGTATTTCCTCTGTGCTAATACTGGAACTACCTGAGTGTATTCAGCAGAATATTGCATTTGCATACAGTTTGAGCCCTGTCTGTACCCAGGGGGATGTTTTCTCTTCGTGCAGAATGGGCGTGCCAGGTGGAGAGATCTGAAAAGGTGCTGTCAACATCCCACTACAGAAAAGAGTCCTAAAATGAGTGGCAGAAAAAAGCAGCAGAATGGGAGAAAAAAATTCTGCTAGCATTGTACAACAGCAGTTCTATGATTACTACAAATTGGCTTTGTTTGTCCGTTGGCCTTTTAGCTAACACAGTTGTGTATGCTTCACTAAGGTAGTGACATTCTATAAAACAGTATTTCAGTTAATATCCTGTAGCAATGGAGCTGATTTTTAAGTTTTCACATGTCAAAACAGATGCTATTAGATTGCCTAATAAATGGCATTTTGTGAGAGAACAATCTTAATTCTAAACAGAAAATGACAAAACATCTTTGTCCTTCAATGTACTTCATGCCGTGTTCTAGGCGAGAAGAGAGATTTTCCACTGATGCAGCCTCAGCAAATCACAGAGTTAATTGGTAAAATACTCAGACCTCATTCCTGTAGACCTGGTGTTGGTTAAAAGTAGCATTTATGTCATTACAACAGCATTATGATAGTTCCTTCAAACACAGCATGAAATCTATGGCTCAAGAATTGCAAATGCTGCCTGGTTATTTAGGTAGCTACATCTTTAACATATGTATCCTCTTAATAATCCTGTGGGTCTATGGCTCTTCTTGCATGGCCATGGGACCCTGAGACACAGTAACTCATCCCAACCCATGTAAGAAACGTCCCATATAAGGGATGGCAACAACCTATATCTACCCTTTGGTTTCAGTGAAGACTGTGCAAGCGGTAAAAGAAGAATGATTTGCCTCTCTGGAAATGAATATATTGCCTTTGTTCCAGTTATGGATCACCTTAGATGTGCGTATATCTGCAAGTCTCTCCTTACTTCTTGGAATTTTGCTCCTGGCACACATTGTTCATCTCATTTCTGTGGGGAAACTTCTATGGTCTGTGCATGTGGATGAACAAGTCCCAGTGGATTATTGTATGCTTGTTTCAAGGCAGGCTTTTCTTGTATCAGCTCTCGGGACTGCCTTTTTTATACTTCAGATTTATTAGCTATTACATGTCAACGCACCACATCAAATATGCACAAGTACATGTATTCAGAAGTGTCACTGGAGACTCTCCCCTCGTACAAACAAGACATTAAGGATAGAAGTGATTTTAGCACTGTGAATAAAAAAAGCTATGAATCATTCTACAAGTTATTAGGGCGCAAAAAGAAGAAAAATTTTTTTGAATTGGCAGCACAGGAATGCAGATTAAACGCAAGACTCTCTGTGAGTATGTATGGGACCAAGCTGCAGCATACCTGCTAGCTTTTCTTCAATAGGAGAAAGCACAAGAACAACACAATAGTCAGCCACTTCTTGACATCCTACTAGCTTTTATCAATGTAGCGTGTGTTTTCATCAGTGGGAAAGTGCAAAAGGTGGAAAGGCTTGCTCTGCAGGCTCATGCTATCGTAGGATGCTGTAGAGAAATTACTCTTTCAGCTAAGGACTAGTACAGATGTTTCAGTTGTTTACTATATAGAATCATGGAATCATTTATGTTGGAAAAGACCTTTAAGATCATCAAGTCCAACTGTTAAGCCAGGACCATCAAGTCTACCACCAGACCATGTCCCTAAATGCCCTGTCTACACATCTTTTAAATGCTTCTAAGGATGGTGATTCTTCCACTTCCCTGAGCAGCCTTGACAACCCTTTTGGTGATTTTTTTTTTTTCCTAATACCCAATCCAAACCTCCCCTGGTACAACTTGAGGCCATTTCCTCTTGTCCTATCACTTGTTGTCTGGGAGAAGAGACTGACACCCACCTTTCAGGTAGTTTTTTAAAGAGTGACAAAGTCTCCCCTGAGCCTCCTTTTCTCCAGACTAAACCACCCCAGTTCCCTCAGCTGTCCCTCATAAGACTTGTGCTCCAGACCCTTCACCAGCTTCGTTGCCCTTCTCCGGACATGCTCCAGCACCCCAGTGTTTTTCTTGTAGTGAGGGGCCCAATGTGTATCAAACTTCCTGCTCATTTCTGGTTATTTCTTTTTTGCTGAGAGGGTGCAATTTGGTGGGGCTTCTTATGGTGCCAGACACGGTCTGACTGCTTTACCCTGCTTCTGGTTTGTCTCTGCTGATGCAAGGCAAACATCCACAGTTTTGCTGAAGGATGCCCACCCAGAGGAGAGAGAAAGTAATAGTGATGTCCTTTGGACACACAGTTGGAGGCGTGCATTCCAGGCCTTCCTACCGTTACTATCCATCTTTCCTATACCATACTTCCAAACCATGCTGGCCTTTTGCTCAGTGTTGTTCTCTTCAACCCTCTCAGCTCGGTTCAGCTCAACTCATGTCATAGCAATGAGCTGAATGGATGAGATCCTTGGTCTTCCTTGTGGAAAAACAAACACCTACCCAAAGATCATCATGAGGAGAGTGATGGATGTACAAATAGTGTTGGTAACAAAGACTCAAACCCCTGAAGTTTTAGTGCTTGCGGTGTTGATCACATGGCGTGGCCATGTTTGTAGTGATCTGAAATACCCTTCTGAGACACACCACCACTGCAGAATTAGAGTTTACATGGGTGCGTTAGGATCCAAGTAGGTTTAAGCCAGGAAATCATTGTTTGAGTTGGACTGTTATGTGACTCTCGGGAAACGCAACGAAGGAGAGCTGCAGAGTTCATTTTAGTGCAGTTGCTCAGTACATTGTCTATGTCAGAAATAATTAAAGTTTTATCGAAAAGTAGTTCAACTAGGGAAAAGAGCACATTCGGCTTTCCCATGGAGCTATGTTACACTGAAGAGCAATGGGTGCTAATGTGTCTCCTTTTCTTATCTGTTGCTGGATATATAAATATATGTATACGTATATATGTAATGTAAACCTGAGATAGTCTAACAGCATTTTAAAGTATGGCCTGAATTTCCGACTTGTTGCTTAGAAGCTAACATAAGAAGATCATGTAGAAGTTTTGCAATAGCTGAGAGCTGAGTTATCTGTTATGGACACGTTACACAAGCAATCCAAGTTTTTCTGTCTCTGAATTGTCCCGTGAACAGCTCCAAGTTGTATTAATTTATTCATTAAGCACAGCTCCACGTGCAGCTTGTGAACTAATTGAAGCTTCTGATTACTTTGCAGCCTTTGGCCATGCTGACCTAGTGCAGTTTCCATTGAAATGAATGAAGTATTTCCATTCAGCGTTTGCCATATGTGATGTGTGATTGCCCATTGGTGAGGAGATGCCATTGTTTCTGCTCACTGAAATATTAAAAAAGAATAATTTGGAAAAGGGACCAAAGAATACTTTTTTCTGTACATGAATACATTTCTTTACATGCAAATCAAGATGGTTGTCTGCAAAAATCCATTCTGAATCACTAATGAAAACAAAAAGCCATTTAAAGCAACGACCAGGGATCTCAGGAAAAAAACAGAGATGCAGCCACAGTTGCACTGCTGCGGAAGAGCCTCCTGCAAAATACTCCTCGACTACCCCTGCAGCAAAAGCTGCCCCAAAGCCATACAGAAATAGACCCTTGCGAAATTAAGGCGGAAATAAGATACATCACATAACCCTACACTCCAAGTTACGTTTGAGAGTTAGATTTTGTTCACTCTGCACCATCTCACTGCACCTGAACCTTGTAGAGCCGTTGCCTAACACTCCAACTCAATGTATGGTTGTTTTTCTTGGTCAGTGAGACGGAGACTTAGAAATCACATGCAAGTAGTCTCCCAGTGGGAATGAGAGCCATTTAAGCACAGGCACTAGTATCTAGAGATTAATGTCTCACACACTTTCTGAGATACAACAACTCTTTGGGTAGTGCCTCCTATATTTTCATTAGCTCATTTTCACAGCTATTTTCATTCCTTGAGTAAAATGCTCTGCACCATGCTGGGAAGCAGTGTTGTAACAGGATGATGAGCGTGTAGGGTGCTGGAGAACTAAACAGGAACACAAAGAACAGCTTGTCAAGCTTTTGTCCTGTGCTAGTGGCCAGCACTTGCTCTGACGGCAGTCACTGTGGGCAACTCAGGACAGAATTTGACACGAGGGTTTTTCAAGTGAGATTTTTGGATACTTTCGGTGCTGACATTATAGCAAATGGCAAAGTTTTCATTTTACCACTGGCTTCCAGGGGCGCACCATCTAGGTCTTTACTGAATGCCTTCCAAATCTCCGCTCCAATGCCCATCTTTGTCACTGTGTACCCAAGATCAATAGCAACAGCAGTAAACATGGCAGGACTAAGAAATTCAGAGACACTTATTGCTTACTTTGAGGCAGCTATCAGCCTAGGAAGTCAGAGGAAAATCTCATGTCCTCATTTGTCACCTACCTGAAGCCTTCAAAGGATAAGGCGCCCCAAAGGGATGCCATTGTTTCCTGTATTGTGGAGTTTGTCATGCAGGCTTGTGGGTGGCTGCAAAACTTCTTTTGAATTCTAAGGCTACAAGTAAAGCGTCTCAAACCAGTGAACCATGTCTCTCCTTTCCTTTTTATGCATAACTATATGGATAGGAAATGAAACAAAAAACCCCACCACACTTCTTTTCCGTATCTGTAAAAACAATCTGCAAAAGAGACGGGCCAAGATTTAAGGTAGTGAATAGCAATGCCAGGTTTTAAATGCATAAAATTTTAGTATTTGCAAGGCAAGTGATGCCACTCATTTTTGACAGCAATGGAGAAGGTGCCATTGTGAATGTCACACAAAGCAATTAGGCTCTGCCATTGTCCCATGGAGGGTGAATCCTGCAGGCAAACTATGGATCACATCCGGGCTTCAGTAAGGGTTTCAAGACCTGGGACATCAGTGGAGAGACCCCCCTCCATTTCAGCAGAAGCTGTGAAAAACATTACTTGTCACTGCAGCGTTACTAAGAAGCCATTCTACTCTTCACTGTACCGCTATGAATAAAAAAAAAAAAAAAAAAAATTTGACTCTTGCACCGTGTATGGTTGAACAGACTTACCTCTTGCATTACAAAGTTTGTCTTAGAACTTTTTCAAACCAGAATTCAAAATCGGTTAACGTTTCCCAGATCTTTCCACCATGAACTTCTGTTTTCAACTGTTTAGGGGCAGGACTTGACTGGAGAATACGGGAAGGGCACAGGCTTCAAGGCGGCACACATGCACAGGTCAAATATGGCCAAAGGGAACCCATGCTTTGCAGAAGGAGCTAAAATTCTGCTAGGGTGTCATCCTCATGTTCAGAAAGTGTCTTTTAACACCTGTCCTGACTTGGATAAAGTTCTGCACCATCCAAAAGCTGTGAAGATGGAAAATGATGAACTGATGCTACACACCTAACCCAGACATGAATAAAGGCTGGGCTCCAGAGCAAAGAAGATCAAAGGAGAGTAAGGAGCCACAGTGACACGCAATCACCCTGCAGCTGATAAAGGAACCATCATCAGTTTAGGAAGTGCGTCATCAAGAGCCTCAAAGCCTTGCTTTTTTGACAGAGTCCCAGATGTAACCCAACAGGCCTTTCTGGCACAACACTGTCCTTCTGGTTTTCCTTTGAGCAGAAGGAGGAAGGAGGAAGGGAGAGCAAAAGAAAGAGAAAGAAGTAGCTCACTCCTGCTCTTCCTCGTTGGCTCCTAGTTCTGCTGCTTTTGACTGTGTGTTACAGTAATGACTGATATACCACCACTGATATTATCACGCTGACCCGGGCCTTGAGAGAATGATGCCACCTGTCCCCGGAAAGGGAAAGGGTGTGCTCGGGACGGACCACATTTCAGGCCAGGCTTTGGGTACACCAAGAATAGCAGATCACTCTTCCTAGAGGGAATGAAAAAAAGGGTTACTTTTTTAAAAAATTATTTTTTCATTAATATTTTATTAATACCGCCAACAATTCACACTTTACAGCTATAATTGTGTCACTAACCTCAAGGGATCTAACAAGTATGAAGAAGGACTGGCAAAATCATTTCCATCCATGGGTGCCCGGGATGCAGAATCACATTGTAAGTGAAACAGACCTGCTGGTCCCAAGTTGCCTGAAAACATTGGTTTCACCCTGGACCCCAGCAACACACATGCATTTTCTGCTTTGTAAGAAAAGCAAGCCCAGAGGACAGCATTTAACTCTGTCACCAGCAAGATCCTGAGTCAGAGACATCTGACTGTGAAGCAAAAGCAAGCTACTTTCAAATAATGCTGGGTGGCAGGGAAATGCATCCAGAAACAGGGTCTGAAGCCCTTTCTGGGCCTTCCTGCTTGGAATAGGCATGGAATAGGCTTGGAAGGGCACTTCCTGCAGCAGTGGGGAGCTGCACTGCTGTCTGGCAGCAGCTAATTGCAGTACCTTCTCTGATCTCCATCTGCCTGGGCTTGGAAGAGTCATCGTGGTGGTCTACATCCTTGTCTGAATCCAGTATGAACTACCGAGGTTTGTTCTACCAGGGTTTGCACCAGGAAGCACCGGAGCATCCCTTCTGCTAAATACTTTTTTAAGAGCATCTTTGCTCCCTATGTTGTCCATTTCTGGCAGCAGGTCAAGGTGTTGATTGCTCGGGCTAAGAGCTCCAGTGTATGAGCAATCTCTTCTCCGTATTCGTCCTCCCAGAGCAGCTGTAATTTGAGGACTGCTCATTCCAGCTGCTGGCAGTAAATGCTGTCAACTCTGAGGCAACTGGGTCTGATGTGAAAGGCATATGCATCAGTCTATCACCTTTTCTCAAAAAAGAAACACTTATGGAATGTTATCAACTTTGACCAAGGTTTTCAGCAAGCGCATAAGCTACATCTGAAATGAAAACTGACTTTTAATTGAATCAGACTGAATGGTGAAATGTTCAAAATCTGACCCCCTTCTGTCCCATTAGAAGAAAAAGGCTGAAGGCTCAGCAACCGCTGTGAAAGGGATCTGCCACCTCCAAGTCCACCCTACTCAATATACCCTGTCCGCACTACTAGTGTGGCAGTAAGCAGCGTTGCTCTGGCACAAGCTCCGCGTGCACAAGGACTTCTCTTCAGCAGTGTCCAGAGGGGACTGTTCTCATTTAATGCAGGGCAACGGGAGTCTGGAGAAAAGCAGCTTTGAGACATTTTCCCCCATAGAAAAGAGCTGAGTCTGGCAGGCTTCAAGGTATCCGTTAATGAAACTGCCCATGGAAAAGTGTCCCATTTAAACACGTTGACTTAAGTCACTAAATGCACATCAGAATTTTCCTGCACTTTCTTGTGCATAATACTTTGTCTTGAGTTTGATTTCACTTGGGAGGAGCGGGAGACAGAGAGGTGTGGCAGAGTGGCTTTACCAGTGTAATGCCACCTCAGGAGCGAGACTGGAAAGCACTTTTGGCTCCAGAAACTCTACAAAATGAAACATTGTTTCTTCAGTCAGCAGAAACCTCCTGCTACCTACTGGAACTCTTCCCTGAGTTTCTGATGGTTCAATTAAATATGTATGTGGTCTTACGTTTTTTAAGAAAGTATGAGTCTAGTAAGGCCTGAATTCTGATTGACATTTCTCACCTCTATTCAGACAGAAGAAGTTTATGCAAATGGCAAAAATGGGAGTCACTTCTTCAATAAGAAACAAAAGTATTTAATGTATGTTTCCATAGATGTTTATACATACTCAAATATTAATTTTAATGGATATGTTAATATATTTTTAAACATTTTGTGTTTCAAAGGTACACATCACTGAGATGTCAAATAGCTGCTCAGCAAATTTTAGCTTAATGAGTAGAGACAGGCAGAAGAAAATCCTAGCCACCTCTATCCTAATTTCATTTGAGAAAAAGTGTTGGCTGGACTATTAGCCCTTGTTACTCCTGTTCAATGTGATTTGAAAAGAGTCATTTCTCACAGGTGGATATTCTTGTGAAAATTGCTCCAGGATGACTCCATTGTTTGTTTTGTGCTGGGGCCAAACCAAACCCACTTCTCTAGAGGCCAGAATGGGAGCCAGGACCCTATTGTACGGGTTTAATATCTATCACTGCTGCCATGAGGCAGAAGTTAAAGTGAATCTACTTGCTCATCACAATAGTTTTAAAAGCCATTATTTGTTTTCAGACAATGGAGATGGCATGTCTAGTCATCATAGACAAAGAATGGAAGCCTAGTCCACAAAGCAATGGAACTTGAACCTCTCTGAACTTGTTAACTACAGCCATGCAGAACTTTTCTTCTGCTCAGCATTCAAGAGAAAACCAAGAATCTTGTGCAGTTTCTTTGCCTGCTTTGGGGGGTGGGAGTGGTGTCACATACGTTTTATGATATCACTCTTCTTCCCATCGTTTAAGAAGATAGTATCCTTGATAATGCTGTAAATAATGTGCTTTGCTTGGCTGGCCCATCAATCCCTATGGAAACTCCAGGGGCTCAAACAGCAAAAAAGAGAAGAGTAGCAGAGGTGTTGGTATGTGTGCATAACTGGCTAGCTGAAGAAGGTCTCATAGACATAGTCCAGCTGGCTGGACAAAAAAGCACATGGCTCTCAGCTGATCTGAAGTAAAGCAAAATACACTGTCTTTGGCTGTTCTTGTTACACAATAACAGGAAGATTTCGGTGGGGGAAGAATGTTGCAGGTGCGAACAGAAAAGTACAGAAGAGAAACTAGGGGCAGGCTTGGTATTTAGGCAACTAACCAATAAGGAGCTTAACTTTTGTAATATGTATGAGCTAATTATAGCAAGGCATAAAAGGTGACTGTAAGGTACAATAAACGAAGTCTGCTGATCACTCATATTGAGTGACTGTGTCTTCCCTCCGTCGCGACAGGTATGTAGGGGATGTAACAGTCTGGAGAGGGGCATTGAAGAGCTTCCACCTTGAAAGGGGAAGTTCTTGCAAAAGAAATCTTCAGTCAAGGATCAGACTCCCACAAGCAGTAGGATTTTACCATATCTCCATATGAAAACTTGCAGACTTCCTAAATTTCTGGTTTGGTTTGGTTTGGTTTGTTTTTTCCTAGCAGAATGAACAAAAA
Organism: Falco rusticolus; assembly: GCF_015220075.1. NCBI lineage: Eukaryota > Metazoa > Chordata > Aves > Falconiformes > Falconidae > Falco > Falco rusticolus. The sequence goes on from NC_051210.1 coordinate 10,889,364, forward strand.
GCACAGGAACTCCTGACCCAGCATATCTTCAAAGAATCAGAGAATCACAGAGTGGTTTGGGTTGGAAGGGACGTTAAAGATCATCTGGTTCCAAATCCCTTGCCATGGTCAGGGACACTTTCCACTTCTGTTGAAGGGGAAAGGGAATGAAAATCTACTTTTTTCTTTTCACTTGATTTTATGGGTATCACTATAAAATATGGGATCCCTAATCAGCTGTTAATTTGGAAATATCTCTACATGTAGAATTCTGTTTCCAGCACCTCACCGCTACAGTATTAGGGATAGTTGTACAACTATATGTTGTACAACACTGACGAGAGAAAATTATCTCTAAAAATCCTCCATAAGTATTACAGCTAGATTAGAAAATCGCAGTAATCTGCTTCAGGATACACAAGACCTCTTTGCTGGCGAGGTTACAACATACAGCATAAAGTGAAATGCCAGAATTAGCCTGTGCCTTTTCGTTTTCCAAAGATGGCACCTGTATTCTTTCCAGACCTGTATCTGTCCATATCACAGTGTCTCCAGAGGTCTCAACTGTGACACCGGCTGAGTCAGTTGTGGAGACAGCTGACTGTGCAGACAGTTGACTCCAGATGCCTGGACAACCGTGATATGGTGCTTTTGCTCCTGTGCACTGGCAGTTCCACTGTGTGCGAAGTTCAATGGAAGTCTTGTCTTCTCTGATTTAATAACTAGATTCAAGGGCAGGCCACTACTCAGAACTCCAGAGAAAGACAAGAAATTCACATGAGCTGTATGCATCACACATCCCAAGGAACAACTTCAAAGGCCTGTAATTCATTTCAGCACCCTGCTTTGAAAGATACTGAGTGTCCAGAGTCCACAAAGTGCTGCAGAAAATGGCAGCAAGACTCCTGTGGGATGCTGATGGCCAATGGGAATGCTTTCCTCCTCTTGGGTTTTCTCTGACGGAAACCTGCAGGTAAAAAAACTCTTTGAAGACAAACGGCTTTGTTTAACCTGTGGAAGATTACACTGTTTTCCAGGGGTGTTTTGCTGTGGCAAGCACCAGAACAACTGAAGACCCTTCATTTTCCACAGATGAGAATCATCAGCCACGTACCTTTGTTCAGGGATCTCTTAAGTCCAAAACCTTGATATTCTGCTGCTTTTCAAATTTTATGATTTGACAGGCTGATTTTAAACCACCAGAACATTAGGAGTGATGATCTGGAATGAGTGATGATGAATGCTGATCTGGAGTGAGTGGTGGTCAGACTGCATTTTAACGGAATGAGCCGTGCACAGCTTTGCTAAGTTGAAGGACTCGAATCAACCTGTCTGGCTCAGTAAGAACAGCAAGCACTGCTCACTTTGTGACAAAATTCAAGGGTCTTGGACACAAAATTAGGCAATGCTTGCCTAAAACCTACAAACTCATTTCCTTCTCCAAATCATCTTTACTTTTGCCCTGCAGCAGTAACAACTGTCATTGCTGTTAAGTTTCCTCGGTTCATAGAAAACCTCTCATTGGCAGTGCAGTTCAATTGTCTTTCTGCAGAAAGAGCTACCGTTTGAGAAGTTCGCTCATAGCTGAAAAGTTCAATTTGTTTCATCCCTCCCAAGTGCCAGTGAGCTCAATTCAGAGCACTAATACTGAATGCGTGCCAAATGAAATGCACCTTTTGTTATGCTGAGAAATACTCATTACTGCAAGCCCCATCCTGTGTGCCAAGAAATGTCCGCAGCACGTAGCCTCCTTGTTTTCTCTGTGCTTAAAAGTCCAGCTCACTTGCTGCCCCCAGATTTACACTTTCCTCCACCACTGAGGAAATTTTACTCGCTCTGCTTTGCTCTTGCCCTGCTGCTGTCCCTTTAGATCTGTGTCTTCACCCTTGTATGCCAGAGACATCATCTTCTCCCCGTGTGCAGCACTCCAGGCACATGCAACTTCCACAGCCAAGCAGTGTGTCTTCCTCCTGAGAAGACCAGCGTGATAGGACCTGTCCAAGCCAACAATCGTTTTCAACATATAGTTCAGTTGCAACTAAAACTCAGCTTGCAATAAAAGCAAAGGAACATTTACTGAGGACGTAACTGATACCTGGTTTCCAGGTATCACCTGGAACCACCAGGTATCATCCAGGCCACCTCTAGGTACTCAGGATCAAGATGCACTTATCAAAGCATGCAAAGAGTGCAAACCATAACTCACTCTCTTGCAATTACAAAGACAGAAAGCAAGGGCTACTAAAGTCTTCATTTTCCATTTCTCTTAAGTTTACAAAAAACAGAGATCCCCTTCCTTTCCCACATGGCTGCTGCCCTGTCATCCAGTTCACCTTGAATACTGTGTTCAGTTTGGGCCCCTCACTACAAGAAAAACACTGAGGTGCTGGAGCATGTCCGGAGAAGGGCAACGAAGCTGGTGAAGGGTCTGGAGCACAAGTCTTATGAGGGACAGCTGAGGGAACTGGGGTGGTTTAGCCTGGAGAAAAGGAGGCTCAGGGGACATCTTATTGCTCTCTATAACTACCTGAAAGGAAGTTGTAGGCAGCTGGGTGTAGGACAAGGCCTCAAGGACAAGAGTCCATGTACTGATAGCCTGATGAACAGAGACTTGTTAGAACTTGTAGGGCACAAGCCCTGGGAGCAAAGGAACAAGCTAACGGCAGGCCCCTGAGCCGTCACAGTTGAGGAGGCAACCAGACGGACAGAGAAACGAGTAGCCAGATAAGGGAACGGATGGCACCGATATGTAATCAAGAAAGCCGCGTAGAAAGAAAGTCCCTAACCTTGGAATAGAAATTATTGCTAGGTCAAGATAAACTAGTAAGTTCCTATTGTTCTAACGGTGTGCCTTAAATATCAACCAATCAGTGTTTTTTACGCTTAAGATTTAACCAATCAGTGTGTAATACGTAGAAGGTAGAAACGTATATAATTGTAAGAAAATCACTAATAAAGGGACAACTTGCTTGCATCAAGCTGCGTCCCATCTCTTCATTCGCCGCAGCTGGGGGCTGGTCTCTTCTCCCCGGTAAAAAGCAATGGGACAAGAGGAAAAGGCCTCAAGTTGCACTGGGGGTGATTTCAAATGGCTGTTAGCAAAAGTGTCTTCACTGAAAAGGTGGTCAAGCATTGGAACAGGCTGCCTAGGGAAGTGGTGGAATAACCATCCTTAGAAGTTTTCAAAAACCATGTAGGTACGATGCTTAGCGACACGGTTTAGTGATGGACTTGGCAGTCCTGGCTTAACAGCTGGACCTGATGATTTTAAAGGTCTTTTCCAACCAACTGATTTTATGATTCTGTAATTCACCATGTGGGGGAATCTCAAGGCTGTGTTGGAGCCCTACTGCACGGCACCCGTGTAACGGAAATTCAAAGGCAGGCAGAGCCAGGCCATACTGTAGATGTGAAAGACCTGTTAAAAAACCCCCATGCTGTAAAGTGATGCAAGAGAAGCAGCATAATCTTCTCAATTTTTCAACGGGATGAACCCCAAGATGAATGAAATAATAAAGTTTTTTCCTGGGTTTGTCCTAGTTACCCTCTGGGGGAAAAAAAAAAAAAAGAGAGAGAGAAAAATCCGTGCCTGAAGGGAAGATCATTGAGAAGTCTTTCTCTGTCAAAAGGTATAAAAAATATAACACAATTTGCCATGGTGGAACTAGAGGTAAAGTTTGGATGCAGATCTCTGCTCGAGGCTGGGACTCTGTCCTATTTCGGTGGCCAGCTCTGGGGTTTTATGGGAGGCTTGTCTCTGACTGAAATAGACCCATTGCAGGTATCCGCTCCAGCTGAATTTCCTGCCTCCTGGAACTGGCTGATCTGATGCCCTTTGATGGAAATCTCACAACTCCCAGCTCTTTTGGCATGTTCAGTATTTTGTGGACTGCAGATGCTGTCTTCTGACACAGAGGAGGTAGATATCCCTTGTAAGTGTTATACACACTTGCATGTGTGTATAGGCAATGTATAAGGCAAAGCGATCCATTCCCATTTATGCCAAGGGCTGCCTTACAACTTACACATAAAAGATGCAAATATGTACTGTGAAGGAGAGTGTTTCTAAGGGAGAAACGTGTGTCAGTGACTAAAACTACAAGAGGGGACTGAAGTAATTTACAAAATATGTCACCTGTAGAGAAAGTTATCTTCTGCCTATTAATTGCAAGAATGTAGAGAAGGCGTATTATAGGAAAACCGAAGGACAGACATGGAAAATGACTTATGGAGTGTACTTATCTGTTGTCACTGCAGCTGTAGAAGTCTCAGAGCCATCACTTTTTATCTGTGGTTTCCTGGGGATTCCCACCAGCTTTTAAACATTTACCCAAAAGGGGCTTCTATAAAGCCACAACCTATACATATATGAAATCAAGGTCCTAAACCAGGAATGCCCGTTGAAACGGTATTAGGAGATGCTGGAGGAGAGCAAGGCAGAATATGCACTGTCCAGCTGTCAGCAGCATGGGTAACATGTAGAAACGCTATAGCTAAACGCTATCAAAGGTGTCTTTGGTAACAGAGAAATCCTTTTGCTTTGCTCAGCGGTGACAGAATCTTTGGTCCTCATTCAGATCACAGCAGTAAATGCTGGTGATGTCACTCAAGCCATACTAGACTTGAAATTTGATCTAGTTTCTTCCTCGTCACCGGAATTACATACGTGAAGTCAGTTACCGTTTTCATAAATATTGGCCACAGCACTTATGAAGAGAAAAACCTTTCCCCAAGGGAGAACTGTTTCAAAACCAGGTAAACGAGAAAAAACAGAGATTATGATGTCCACAAGGAACTTTGCTCTTCCGAGTGGTTTTTCTCTGGAGCGTGCTCAAAAAACACGGTGAAAAATGGCACAAAACGAGACAGTGAGGAAGACAGAAAGAAGGGGGGTGGGGGTGGGGGGGTGGGGGTGTGTGGAGGGATGGGAGCACTCAGAGTTGCAATTGGAAGCACTTTTAGACTTTGTATCATTAGAACATCTTTAGACTAGTCCCCAGTGAAATGAGAAACGGGACAAAGGGAAAATACTCGCTTCTTTGTGCTTGGTGAGAATCTGCCACAAACATATCAACCTTGTACCCTCTGACATAAACCTCATACTATTGGAATACTGGCTTCAATGGACCTCACCTAGATTTGCACCCACATTGACAAAGAGATCGCAACTGCTCCAGATCTTCATATGTTATGATGAATGGCAGATGTATAGCCTACCAGTGGAAGCACCTAATTTTAAGGATTCTAGATGCCTCTCCAAGGTTAGCACGACATCCCTGCGATTACCCGCCTGACCATATTACTTGATGGATCTAATGGCACTTCTGAGAAAGCCTCTGCAGAATGTCATTGAGCTGCCAAAGTAAACAAGAAGAGAGGCTTGTTTGGTATGGATACAGAACACTGGGCATGCCTGCTCCCAGAATGTATCGACAGCTGCTAGGGCAAGGCAAGCAATAAAAGAGAGGGTGGCTGTGGCCTTGCTGCTGTCTGTACTGATAGGCTGAGGGCTCATCCAGTGGTGCCAGTTCAGACCAGCTTTCTCTGCAGGCACATGCGTGCCATGGGAGTAGCACCCCTCGCAGATGCTGAGGGAGATACCTGGAGGTGCGTATCATCTCTGAATGACGGAGACATAAGACCTTATCTACATGATTTAGGAAGGATGTTTCGGCATTGCATGCCATTTTGGCAGTTTTGCCCTTGAAAGCCTGGCTGAAGCCTTTGCTCCACAGTGTCTTTCTGAATTTGCTGAGCCAGCTGAATCACTCACCAAACACTAGGAGCCTGGCTCTGACAGAGAATGCATCCTCTGTGGTTTCGTCCTCTCTGTGTATTAACATCCTTCTTTCTTTTTTTCCTTCTCTTCACGTGTCATCAAATAGCTCATTTCCTTTGTGGCGTATCCCAGGAAACATGCTTGGCTGGATTTTATTATGACTATTACGATTACTATTACTACTATCATTACTATTTTTTTTTTTTTCAGGGCTAGGAATGTTTTGGAAGGGGAGGTCCACAGAAGGGCAGCACAAAGTCAAGGAGCTTCACACAGACCACTTAAAGAAGTTTGCCGTGACGGGAAAGAAGGGGGGTTGCCATGCAACAAGGAACATGATCAACAGCCACCTGACTGTGGACCAAAGGGATGTATTCTCTTTTAAAAATAGCTAAGTATGCTGTTCTTGTGGGAAGAGTAGCCTGTCCTTCACCGGCTCCTTTCAGAGCCAACAGCACAGGGCAGCTAAGTGAATCACAAAAACCTTTACTGTTGTCCTCACAAGTGTCCTGCACCAGCCCTACCTGGCCGAGTGTGACAGCCAGGTGCGGCCAGGATCAGACCATGGAATAACTCTGGGTCCCAGATTTTTCCCTCCATCTACTTGGAGTTTGCAGCTAGGCATTTGTTTTATTTTTCACAGGTTTTAGTCCCACTAGGCAAAGCCCAGGATCTCGAGGACGGGTTCTAGGATCTCCAGGATGGGTTTTCCATTGCTGTATCCAGCCACAGACAACAGTGCTCCAGCCAGCCAGGGCTGCCCTGGCCATGGTCCCCGGCACTACACTGTCAGCCCCTTTCTGAGGGAGATGAGAGAAGCAGGTGCCTCCTGTGCAGCCTGCCAACACAGCACTGGCTCTGCACTGCTCAAGAGGACTGCTGGGTTTCAACCAGCCATGGCAAAGATGAATTCGCTCACAGGTTTATCTGTTATGTGAGAGATGCTGTTTTCTTAGGATACCACTCAGAATGACATTTGAGCAGAATTTCACCCTTCAAGGTCAACACATTAGGCAGGAGCCGTAAGAGCATGTGTAACCAATCGTACTGCAAATATAAAGTAGAAGTTAGTTCTCTGTTGAATGCTCCGAGTGACAGTCTGTGACATTTCCTTGAGTCAGTGAACATAACCTTGGGACATATACCAGTAAAAAACAAGGTTTTCCAAATGCCTCTAAGCACTAAATGTTTCTCATTACGTGGCTGATTCACAGCACTTAGCAACTCTCCAAGTCAACCTTGGTAGCTACATGAGAACAAAAAGTCCTCAAGGAGTCACCTGGGGAAATGTAGAAGAAAAGAGCACACCTGTTCTGTTCTAACATCCAAGTTGGGACCTGGATTTTCTAATACTTCTTCTTCTGGGAAGGAAGGGGCAAAAAAAAGAAAGAAAAGATTCTGCAGAAGCACATGTGTCCTTCAGAAGAGAACCATATGCCCACTAGCGAATATACCTGTTTATCCATGTCCAGGTACATAAATGACAAGAGGCGAGGAAAAAATCCCCGGCTATTCCTTTCTGCCTTCTCTGATCTGCTGTCTGGCTTGGGCCACACTGTGCAGGGTTGGAAAAAGACCAGCGAGATGATTGCCAAAGGAAAGATGTAAGACAATGCAAGGTATTTTCACAGACTGGAACTAATCCCAGCATACCTTCCGAGCTTAACTCCAGCCAGACGTATGAACAGGCACACAGTGCAAACCGTTCTGAATTTACCTCCTCTTTGTCTTTTCCACCCATAAGAAATACTGTGTTTAAAATAGACCACTGGAGCCTGAGATCACCACTCAGGGAATTTCACGCAGACGGTCTCAAAGCGTGTGCACGTTGGCGGATGGTCCTCACCGACCATCGCGGGTAGTGTGGAGAGGGTCCTGCCACAACTTCTGTGGTGTGTTTGCCCAGGCTGAAGACCCTGGAACGTGGTAGGGGAGATGCAGGAGAGGGCTTTGTGTCCATGGAGAGATCCTGCTTAGCTGAGCCACAGGAAACATGATAAATTCGTAGAAAGGGACACCACCACTTGGAGCTCCTGATGCAGCACTCAGCAGGACAGGGCTAGGGCAGCCCTGGGACTCCTGGTTTTGCTTCTGTGTAGAGAATTCCTGACATGGTCAACACCCTGGCAAGTCCCATGGGCTCTGCTCAGTGCTGCCCCTCTACCACTTGCATTGCTTTACCAAGGGCTGTAGTTGCTACAGTGTGTATGCGACAAGAAAAAACTTGATTTATCATGAGAAAGGTGTTTTTCTTCGTGGGCGTTATTCAGGGTCCACAGGGGCATGACCTGCCATGGGCCTTCATCCCTCTCACTGCGGAGCAGAATATCTTCGTTCCCAGGAGCTGCCCTTGTCCCCCGTGCTGCTGGTGTCCAGCCCCTGCACAACCTGAGGGGCGATGCTGGTCCCCTGCCAGCACTGGGCTCCAGGGCAGGGCACCGTCACGTGCTGTGTCACACCGACTGTTCCCACAGACCATGCAGGTCGGGGAGCCGCGTGGCCCCAGGTATCCTGAACTCAGAGTTGCTCCAAAGTAATTTATTCTGGCTGGAACTAGAACTAAGCGTCTTTGTGCTGAGCTCTGCATTCATGACCCTGGCCCAAGTCTCGGTCCAACATGCTGGTCTTCTGGTGGAGCCTGCAGCAGAACCCTGAAGGCTAATCCTAATACAGTCTTATCAGTGCAGATAATAAGGAACTGCATTATTGAAATTTTTGTCATTGCAGATTCATGAAGGATAATTGCATATGAAAAACAAGGAGTTTGGAGATTGGTTTTGGTCATTGATTTAACTGTTCAACGATCATGAAACTAAATATTTTGTAAGAATTGACTTTATATGCTTCCTATTTACTAATAGTAATCAGAATTTGACATTGCTAAAGTATCTTGCTTAGATGTTTTCAAATGCAGTACTTTCTTCCTTTACAAATGTTGTTGTAGGTACTGTGGAGTGGCTTTATAACAAAAATGTGTAACGGCTAACATAAAGTGAAACATTCAGAAGTAGTTCCCTCGTTTGTGCTGGGGTAAGTCTACTTCACCATATTTTCCGTTTACAAGTTTTTCTTCATGTTTGAACTTCTAATGGTGATTTTGTCTGGAGATAGTTTTGGACACAAAAAATTTGTTCTGGTCAGCACAGCTCTTTTGCCCTACTTCCATTAAGTTCATTCTGTTTCCCCTGACTGGTCATCCCAGTTTCAACCTTATTGTTTGAAATCAGGATTACCTCATCGTACATTGTCTCAGCTGATGTCTTGACTAACATACCACACTAAGAAGATGGAGCTTCCATTGAGACACAAGAAATTATTTTCATAAACTTCTATGTCAGTTTTGCACTTTGGCAATACTCCAAGCATAAACTTTTCTTCCGGTGTGTCGTGGTTTAACCCTGGCTGGCAACCAAGCACCACACAGACACTCGCCCAGTCCCCCTCACCCAAAGGAGCAGGGAGGAGAATCGGAAAGGAATGTAAAACTCAAGGGTTGAGATAAGAACAATTTAACAGGTAAAGCAAAAGCCGCGCACGCAAGCAAAGCAAAGCAAGGAATCCATTCACCGCTCCCCATGGGCAGGCAGGTGTTCGGCCATCCCCAGGGAAGCCGGGCTCCACCACGCGTAACGGTTACTCGGTAAGACAAACGCCATAACGCCACATGTGCCCACCTTCTTTCTTCTTCCCCCCGGGTTTATATAATCAGCATGACGTCATATGGTATGGAATAGCTGTTTGGCTAGTTCAGGTCACCTGCCCCGGCCGTGTCCCCTCCCAATTTCCTGCGCCCCTCCAGCCCGCTCACTGGCAGGGCCCAAGGAACTGGAAAGTCCTTGACTTAGTATAAACATTACTTAGCAAGAACTAGAATCATCAGTGTCCTATCAACATTGTTCTCAAACCAAATCCAAAACACAACACTCTCCAGCTACTAAGAAGAAAATCAACCCTATCCCAGCTGAAATCAGGACAGGAATGGAAAACTGCCCTAGGACTACTCCTGCTGCATCATGCTGGCGATACCTGCCAATAGCTGAGTGTCCCTACTGGGTCCCTGTGTACAAAAGACTGTGTTCAATGCCTTTGTACAGATGAATTCAGACAAATTTGTAGTTACCAATTTCCTCGGCGGTGAAACACGAGGAAATCCTAGCAGCATCGGAGTAAAAGAAGAAACTCTTGCAGACCACAAGTCCTTTACTAGTTACACTCTCTCAGCATCAGAACGCTCACGCAACATGCAACTAAACCATTGCCTAAGGCACACCTCTGCAGGAACAAAATTTCCCAAACCCAGCAGCTTAGTGAACTGCCAGTGACTCAGATGTGCCACACACTTAGGATACATCTATTCTGCCTCACATATTTGATTTTGCCCTCCGTTTTCATGGGCTCTATGTGGTACGGTGGAAGAATGTTCTGTCCTTAACAAACTGATTTTTCTATTTTGAGAGTGGTTTCTCACAGATGAGGGAAAGGCATGCTCATCACATCATTCTTCCCTCTGCTGTGTAACCAAGAGAAAAGCATGGGAGCGCAGAACCCCTTTACTGAGATCCTGATCTTCTGAAATGTTCCTTGGTCCTACCTGGAGTGTACCACCCTAGCATTCACATTGTTTATAAGACAAATCGTATCAAAAGATCCATTTTAGATGGATGAGACATTTTGTAGTCCCAAAAACGTTTTATTTGGACTTTGTGCAATTAAATAGTATTCACAGCTTAATACACTTTGGAATATTTTGCCGTTGCCAGAACCTTTCCGCTTCTCCCACTCCCCTCTGGGAGGGGAGGTTTGGCAAAGGCACTCGTTGTGAGCTGGAAGTGTATTGGGAAGAAATTAAGAGTATGGAATCAGTGATGTCCTGCTGGCTGGAAACAGGGGGTGATTTATTCCACCAGCCAGTGATGCCAATGCTTCCTGAGTTTGTGCCCCTGTTGTGGCAGCTGCTCTAGAGAGGAGATGGTGGTGGTGGCCAAGACAGGAGCAACTGGAGAAGTCTCCTCAGGAACAGAGTGTTTCAAGATTTCTTGTTTGGTCTGTTATGTTGGGGTGACTCCTCAAGTTTCTCAGATCTGCTGTTTACCGCTCGACTGCTGTCTGCTGTTCAATGTACTACTACTACCCCACCCGTCAGCCTCTTCTAGGCAAATAACAGGGTCAGGAGGTTGTCATGTACCACTGTGATGGGAGGATGGTGGTGCAAGTGGCAGCCCTGTGTGTGGCACACAGTGGGGAAAGGGAAGTAGTTCATCGTGCAAATATACCCCTAAGCCATGTTTTGCCTGGGTGCAGGTTTTCTTTACTCAGCTTAAGCAACATCCAGTGCCAGGGATGGGGAGGTTACCTGGGGCACTTCACACGTGCAAGCTTCTCAAAACCCTGATCTGCTTTTGGAACAGTGCCTGGAGACATTCTCAAAGTGAGAGGGTTGCATTTAATGGCACACACTTCTCCTTGTCCAACATTTCTCCTCAGCACGACCAGCACCCCCCAGCACGATCACTGTGATGAGGCATGTGTGCATTCGTGTTGACACCTGAACTGCTCTGTGGGACAGAGATGTTGAAGCTGGAGCATCCATCCGTTCCTCAGCCAGCAAAGCAGAATCGAGAGAGCTGTGGAAGAAGCTCTGACTCTTAGGTGTTGCTTATGCTGAAGCGTATCATTCCTGGATTTCCTGAAACACAGCAAGAAGTGTTTTCCCACGCAGTTCAGTGCCCTGAGGGAGGGCGAGGATGGGCTCATGTGTAAACAGGGGACGACACTAAGGAAGTCCTTCCTCTGTCAGAACGTGTCCCTTCCTCTTGGTTTCGGGTCACCACTCTCCTAAACCAAAGCATCTCAAGAGACACAGGCAGAAAGCTGGCGAAGTATTTCCCACGAGGTAAACACTGGGATGAGCTTCTCTGAACGCCAAGACAGAGCCAAAGGGGGAAGGAATCTGTGTTAGAAAAGAGTGGTTTTGTTCGAAACCCTCTTTTCCGGGAGAGAGGAAACGGGACCTCTCCAAAGCAGGACGCCGCTGTGATGCTTGGGGCCAGGTAACACGACAGCTGCTGCAGCCGGTAGCAGCAAGACGATCTCTCTGCCCCCCCTGGTGGACGTTTTCCGTCATTACACTGCCACAAACCCACAGGCCACCAGCGGCAGGGAGAAGGGACAGGAAAAAAAGACCCTGAAAGATCTATAAATGGCTCAGCTGGCGATCAGCGAGGGGAAGGTGCACAGAAAGGAAGAGGGCGGAACGCCAAAGGACGGAAAGGACTACATACAGAAATTGCAAAAAGCCTGAAAAAGAGTAAATGGACAAAATGATGAAAAAATAAATGTAGGCTGCTGTTTGGAAAAAGACCTATCGAGTGTGAGTTCTGTTGGAGTCAATAAAAGGAGCAGGGATGAGCTACAATTTTGCCATCTCCAGCACTTGCCTCTGCACCCCACCACATGTGACAAAGCAGAAAATTCTCCAAGGTGAGGGGATGTTTGTGCTGCTGCAGGTGCCTGGGCCTATGGCGGGGGGGAGGTCCATGTGTGCCTGCAGAGCTCAGCTGCAGGCGTCTTCAGAAGCCGTGGTGACATGCGGGATTGAACTCTACAACGCGCAGAGAGTGATAAAGCGGGTATGTTTATTGCAGTGCCAGGTGCAAGGGGGATCACTCCTCCTGACTCGCACACCGTTTCAACAAGTGACATATTTATTATACAAAGTCATGCATATACATAAGGTTTCCAAAAATTCATTATCATGATCTAATCCCTCTGACGCCTCAAGATGTACTGTTCACTTTCTTGGGCAGTTACCTAAAGTTCCTGTTTATCTTTGCATACAATAGCAGTCTTTGTTGTTTGTTTTCTGTTATCTACTAGAGTTCTTTATATGTCACCCGTGATCTAACTTTTGTTCAAGTATACAACATCTGTTAGATAACGATTAGCCCTTCCTTATTGTCCAATCTAAAAATGTCAAACTAACACTTGTGCACTGGGCTGGTTTTAATCTATACCAGCCTGATCCCTGACGGAGGGATCCACCCTCTTTGTGGAGGGGGCCGTTTGAGTAGCAGGTCACCATCTCCTAGTACCACAATTGTTTTACCCTAGTATCCTTGAAGTCTTTTGCAGTTTGTTTTCTTTATAGCAGTCAGCATGTCCTCATCAGAAGGGTCCTTATTTACATTGTCGTTGAGCTCACATGCGTAAGTACTAACTGTCCATGATCAAAGTGGTAAGCGGGCCGAGTTCCTACCCTTTGCCCTTTCTAGGTTGTTAATGCTTCTGTTATCATCGCAGCTTCTGTCTGCAGCAGAGTTTTAGGGTGCTCCCTGTATTTTCTCATATCAGTGAAGAAACCAGTGTGAAAGGGACTGACCCGTCAAAGAAAAAATACTCCCGTGAGTTGCCCTGATTCTAACACTTCTCATGTTCAACACCTGCTGTCAGCACCAGTTCTTCAGTGCTCGCATCTGACATACTCATGTATTGGAGAAGAAGTGTCACAGTCACTGTCCGGGCTCTACTTAAACTACCTGCTCGGTCAGCGCTGCCTGAGACTAGGTACTGAAGGCTGAAGGAAGCGGGCTTGTTCAGACTCCTGACACGTGCCCAGGGATTTCTCCCTGGGAGGTATTCCTCAGAAGATGGTAACGGACAGGTAGGGAAACTCTCCTCCCACAGCTTAAACGCACAGCCCCTCCTCTGTCCCAGCCCACTTTCAAGCCATGCTTCACTTGGTCACTTCCCACTGACTGTACTACAGCAGCCCCAGGAGGCAGGCAACACCCTGCCATGGGCCTGGCTGCACTCATTTACAGCTCCTTGCAAACAGCACGCAAAGCAGCTTTGGGAGCTTTGAGCAGCGAGAAGAAGAACAGGGAGACCTGCCCTTGCTCGGGTACCCAGCCAGTGGCCCACTCCAGCACAGGGGGGCACGACTGCAGCTCCATGGCAGGATATCTTTGCTCCCCCTTTTTCATGGTTTTGCTCAAAATTTTGCTCGTGCGCCTCTTTCTCTGGCACCTGCCCATTCTCAACAGGATTTTGGAACGCAATGAGAGCCATGGAAGGCTTTAAGGAAGTCAGTGACCTGACAGCTAAGCCATTAGAATGGTGGTGTGCCTGAAGATGCAGCTGAACTGGGAAAGTTAAGCAACTTCAAACGGCATTTTTGTCTGCTGAAACAGTCCGCATGAATTGAGGATCTGTACAGTTCTGAGGCGCTTTTAGTTCCTCAAATACTTCTGTAGCTTGAAGAATCAAGAAGGGGCCTTCCTTTGTCAGCAACGAAGGTGTCAACGACCAAAGCTTGCTAGCGCAGTACCCTTCAAACCCTTACGTCTTCCTATAGTTAGGACAACTCTTCTACAATGTGATGGAAGACAGAAGGAGGAGGCAAGTATAGCTACACACCGGCACCGTGGGGAGCCTTTGTAAAGGTGCAGATTTCCTTGATTCAGATACCTCCATGCTGTCATTGTGAGTATAACGTTGTCATTTTAGGGAAGGTTCTCTGGATGGAGGCCTGTCCCTCTAAACATGCAGATGAAACAGCCGTGGCAAAAACAAATTGCAGAGAGAACTCCTGCTTGGCTTTAGTCTTCCCCTACCGCTAGGCAGCAACAAGGGCACCCATTTCACGGGGCAAGCAGTGCCGGCAAAAGAGAACCAAAGTGTCCGTGTGCCCGTCACCCCCAGTCCAGTGGAGCTGCAGAGAGGAAACTCTCCGACTTTAAAACCAAACTGGCAAAAAACTTTGTGCAGAGGAGACCGGCCTGGAACGTCTGCGTGCGTTTGCCTCTCCCATTGGTGTAGACGAGAAGCATTGCGAGGAGAAGAGGCGGGCTGCCACCTCAGGAGATTGTAATGGGCAGAGCCATGTGGCTGACTTACACCGCACCCTTCACTCTCACGCAGCCAAACTTAAACCCAACGGGCAATGCTCTTCCAAAACAAAACAGAACTGCTTAGACCAACGACTAGAGGTGACCATGAAAGGCACAGGCAAGAAGGGATGGTGGGACAGCACGGCCCACACGCCAACACGTCCTGGCTCCCTAGGGTCGTGAGCAGAGTGTCTGCACCCCTTCTACCGTGCTCCGTTGGGGCAGCGACTACAACTCCTTGTGGCATAGAGGGAATCGGGCTCCATTGCTGGTGCTTTTGGGGACAACCAACGCCACAGCTGGCCAGGAGCACCGGCGACCAGAAGGGTGGCAAACGTGGGAAGCAGAGAGGGACCCGGCACTGTGGGCGAGTGCCAGCGGGAGTGGATGGGGCTGGAGCAAAGTGCCCCTTTAGGCTTCTCCCTGTGGGTGGGGGCACAACCCAGCAGGCTGGGAGACTTTGGCCCAGGGCTGCCCACCGAGCGCCCAGCTCCTCCCTGCAGATCCTGGCACTGCACAGCGAAAGGCAGCCAGCTGCGGGAGGCGTCACCCAGCTGTGGGCAGGCCACGCTGACTGGTCCCACCACGCTCCCCCTCGCAGGAGACCTGTGCGGGGCGTCAGGAGCGGGGACGAGACACACAGCCAGGGCTGCAGGTCACAGGGGTCCAAGCTGGAGCAACACAGGAAGGTAGAAGATGAAAACAAGAAACGCTATTTTCTTTTCTCTCTGTGAGAAGGCCCACTGTGACATCACCGCGTGGTGGAAGCTGACATCACCTAGCAACAGATAGTGGCATCAGCGAGTGATGGCCTTGTGACCTCACATCCCTCACCGCTTATCTTCGGGCGCCAGCAGAGCCTGGGCCAGTCTGGCTCGTGCCTGGCCTCCTGCCGAGCGTGCCTGCGAGGTCTGAAGCTTCTCCTGGTGCTGGGTGGTGCTTCGGGGGTTGCCGCCGGCAGCTCTCGGTGTCCATCCCAGAGCCATCACCTGTGTTTCCCCGGCCCTGCCTGGATCAGGCAGCCGGGCACCGCGGGCTGTGCTTGCAGCAGCGCAGGTGAGCCGTGCGGGGAACCGTCCCCCGGGGTGGCTGTGGGGTGGGCAATGGGGCTTGGGGAGCCGGGAGGGTGTCCTCCTTGAGGGGCCTGGGCATTTCTTCCTCACCTCCCTTCCCTGAGGCGGCGAGTGACCATGGCCTCTCTCCATTCTGCAGCGTGTGACGTCAGCGAGGGGGAGCAGCTCCTCGCCCCCGGCTCTCCCCAGCCTGCCACAAACACGGCCATGGCAACAGAGTGGAGCTGCCCCGTCTGCTTGAATGCTGAATATGCCATCGCTTATGCTTTACCCTGTAACCACCAGTTCTGCCTGGGCTGCATCATGCGCTGGGCAAGGCAAAAGAGGTTGTGCCCCCTTTGCAGAGGAATGATTGAGGCTGTCAAGTTTTCTGAGCGGGCAGAAGACGACCATCTACTGTGTGTCTTCAGAGCCCGCAACGAGTCACAGGATGCCACCAGCCAGGCAGCCGAAGCTCCCAACCGCCTCGCTGACAACAGGCCCCATCACCCCGTGGCATCCCCTTTGCCCTCTCCAGAGCGCATGCCATCCCCAGCTGAGCAGGGAGCTGAGGGGACAGAGCCTGTGGGTGGCCTCCTGCTCGAAGACTGGGCAGGACTTTTCCAAAGACAAGAGCAACTCCTGGATCCCGTGCTGCCCTGGCTGCGCCAGGAGCTGGCAGCAGTGTTTGGGGACCAGTGGTGGCTGGCAAAGAGTGCAGAGAGCACCATCCTGCACTGCCTCTGCATCTACGGTCCGTGCAGGGAGGTCATGGTCCAGATAATGCAGGAGCACCTTGGGGAACACACGGTACGGCTGGTCCAGGGCATCATCAATATCATTGCGGAGCAGTGCAGCGAGCAGGCCCAGAGGCTACTGCAGGAGCTTGCTGTGGGGGATGAGGACAACAGCCCTGTGGCCAGCTCCAGCTCCTCCAGGTCCAGCCCCTCAAGATCCAGGTCCTCCAGCTCCAGCTCCAGCTCCTCCAGCTCCAGCTCCAGCTCCTCCAGCTCTAGCCCTTCCAGCTCCAGCTCCTCCAGCTCCAGCCACACCACATCCCACGAGGGGACTCCCAACTCCAGCCTGGCCTCCTCCAGCAGCCCTGCAGGCTCCCACGGCGAGGAGGAAGCCAACACATCCCATGTCGACCTCCGCAAGGGTCCTGGATGTCCCCCATCTGCAGCCGACCCTGCAGAGCAGGAGCAGCCCCAACAGGAGCCGGGGCAGGCACAGGTGGTGGCTGGTCCCTCTGCCCAGGGCAGCTGCCGCAGCCCCTCTTCTCCTGTCCGGGACACGGAACGCTTGCCCAGGGGAACCCGACGCCCCAGAAAGAGGAAGGCTGCTGGCACCCAGGACTCTCCACAGCCCTGCAAGATGCAGCTCCGCCCGCGGCGCTAGACAGGCTCCGGCCCCTCCTGGGTCAAGGAGTTGGAAATAAATTCCTGTTTCCCTGACACAGCCTCTGGGCACGGCTTTCTGCCTCTTCTCCTGGTGACTTTTCCCTTTCACCCCACACCCCACTGTGGGCATTCCCCCTGGTCTCAGCTGGCAGCCCCTGGTTCCCCTGCAAAGCCCTCGTGCTGCGGGGGCCATTCCAAGCTCTGTCTCAGCAGAAGGAGCATATATGGAGCCCTGGACACTGCTCTGGAGTGTGTGCATGGGGACAGCAAGTAGGGGTCCCCCCACTCTGGATGTGCAGAAGAGGTCTTCCAGGGGCTTTCTCCCGGAGCTGGGCACAATGGGCTGCACACCTACGGCCAGAGGACTCTCAGCACTTGAAGGAGGGGTGCGGAAATGGGGGTCTGACAAAGCTCTCCTCCTGGGAACACCTCACCACCATGAAGCAGTGCTAAAGTGACACCAAAATTCTTGTGGGGCAAACGATTCTCATGTCTCATTTTGCAAGCTGAGCTTCCTATCTCCTTTCAGATCCACTCAGCATGATCCTTTGTCAACATCTCTTCATTTCTGTCACAGGAGCTCATCAGCCCCTTCAGAGCATCTTTGCTTGGTTGAGAGAGAAGTCTGGCTTACAGCCCATTGTTGTGCTGCAGTCCTTAGGAAACCACTTGCTTCAGTCCTTACCCTCCTACTGCCAGAAGACTACGAATGAATGACTGAAGCTTTGCCAGCTCTGAAGGTAGCCTGAGGAGAAGTTAGGGGCAAGATAGATCTGGTACCAGGTGGGTGAGGAAAAGGTCCCTAAAAGATCCGAAAATAGCTCAGTTGACAAGCAGGGAGGGGAAGGTGCAAAGAAAGGAGGACAGAGAAACATCAAAGGCAGGAAAAGACTAGGTACAGAGGCTGCAATTACCATAAAGGAGAGTAAATGGCTAAAATAGTGAAAAAATAAATTTAGCGTCATATGAAAAAAACCCCAACAATAAACTGAGTGTTGAGTTCTGTTTGTGCCGATAAAAGGAGCTGGGATGAGCTACAATCTTGACACCTCCCACACTTGCCTCTGCACCCCACAGCATGTGACAAAGCAGGAACTTCTCCACGGTGGGTGGATATTTGTCCTGCTGCAGGTGTCTATGCCTGTGCCAGCAGGGTCATGTATGTGTGAGCAGTGCTTAGCTGCAGGCATCTTCGGAAGCCGTGAAGAAGCCAGGTGTGGAAAGGAGTGACCTGCCGAGGAACAGGCTGAATAATCTCATGAGTTCCCCTGTTTCTGATGCTTCTCATGTTCAACAGCTGCTGACAGCAACAGTTCTTCAGTGCTTGCACCTGGCACGCTAGTGCATTGGAGGAGCAAGTGTCACAGCCGTTCTCCCTGCCACAGGTCGCCGGCGGGTTTGTGACTGTGTAATTGCGGGAGACGTCCACCAGGGGGTGCAGAGAGATCGTCTTGCTGCTACCGGCTGCAGCAGCTGTCGTGTTACCTGGCACCAGGAATCACAGCGGCGTCCTGCTTTGGAGAGGTCCCGTTTCCTCTCTCCCGCAAAAGAGGGTTTCGAACACGGTTTTCTAGCACAAATTCCTTCCTCCTTTGGCTCTGTCGGCATTCAGGGGAGACCAGCTACTTTCACAGGTGGCGTGAGAGCGTACAGGATGTGCCCGTTAACGGATCTTTTATCAGCACCATGCTGAGAAACCATTCCTGAGGTGAAACAGTGTTTACCACTCCAAAAACGCTTTGCCAGCTTTCTGCCTGTGTCTCTGGTTTAGGAGAGATGTGACCTCAAGTCAAGAGGAAGGGACAGGTTCTGACAGAGGAAAGACTTTCTTAATGTCGTCTTCTATTCACACACGAACCCATTCCTACTCTCCCTCTGTGCCCTAAACTGCATGGGAAACAACTTCTTGCTGTATTTTCAGGAATGCAGAAACAATAGGAACAATTGGTTTCAGCGTAGGCAAGACCTGAGAATCAGAGCTGCTTCCACAGAGCTGCTTCTCAGGTCTGCTTTGCCAGCTAAGGAACGCGTAGATGCTCCGGCTTCAGCGTTCCTGTTTTGCAGCCAGGAAATACAGACCAAGCAAGGGGTCTCAAAATGATCTGCTCCAGAGGACACTTCTTCACTTTCTCTTATCTTGGCCACAGCAGCCTCTCCTCTCTAGAGCAGCAGTCACACCAAGGGCACAAACTCAGGGAGCACTGGCATCACCAGGCGGCAGCATAAATCAACCCCTGTTTTCTGCCTGCAGGGCGTCACTGTTTCCGTGCCCTTAATTCCTTCCCAAGACCCCTCCAGCTCACAGCAGGTGTCTTTACCAAACCATTGATGCCTCAGCCACTATCACCTTCACAGTGGAAAAACCAAGAACAGGAACCACTGTGCTCCATCCCACAGCTCTGATCTCCCAAACAAACATAAAAGCTGGCTGAAAAAACAGTGAGTGAAGACCTTTCCAAGTTAAAATGTAAACGTATGCGTTTCATAAGCGCTGTATTTCAGGTAAGAAGGGAGTGGGAGAAGCAGAAAAGTTCTAGCAATGACAAAATATTCCAAAGAACATTAAGCTGTGAATACTATTTAATTGTACAAAGTTACTTTTTTTCATTACAAAATGCCTCATCCATCTCAAATGGATCTTTTTATAACATATGTCTTACAAACAGTGTGGATGCTAGGGTGGTACATTCCAGATAGTCCCACAGGAACGCTTCAGAAGATCAAGACCTCAGGAAATGGTTCCTGCACATCCATGCTTTTCTCTTGATTACACAGCAGAGGAAAGCATGAGGCCCGTGACGTCATGAACACGCCCCTCCCTCATCTGTGAGAAACCACAGTGAAAACAGAAAAGAGATCAGTCTATTCAGGACAGAACATTTTTCCAACGTGCCACATGGAGTCCATGAAAATGTGAGGCAAAATCGAGTATTTGAGGCAGAACAGATGTGTCATCAATGTATGGCAAATTTGAATCACTGCCAGTTGGCAAGGTTTTTGCATGTGGGGTTTTTTTGTTCCTGTAGTGCTATGTCTTAGGTGATAATTTAATTGCATGACTGACCTGATGCTGAGTTTTAGTAGTCTGCAATAATTTCTTCCTTTACTCCAATGCTGTTAGGATTTCCTCCTGTCTCACTGCTGAGGAAACTGACAACTACAAATCTGTCTGAATTCATCTGCACAAAGACACTGAATGCAGTCTTTTATACACAGGAACCTAGCAGACAACCTCAGCTATCGGCAGGTATTGCCAACATGATGCAGCAGGAGTAATCTTTGGGCAGTTCTCCATTCCTCATACTGGAAGAAAAGTTTATGCTTGGAGTATTGTCAGTGCAAAACTGGTATCAAAGCTTAGGAAACTAATTTCTTGTATCAAAATGGAAGCTTCATATTCTTAGTGTGATATAGTAGTCATGACATCAGTTGAGACACGTACAGTGAGGTAAAGCTGATTTCAAACAACAAGGTTGAAACTAGTAAGACCAGTCAGGAAAAACAGAACTAACACGATGGAAGTAGGACAAAAAAGAGCTGTGCTGACCTGAACAATTTTTTTGTGTCCAAAACTATTTCCAGACAAAATCACCATTAGAAGTAAAATCATGAGGAAATACTTGTAAGCTGAAAATAATGGTGAAGTAGACTCACCCCAGCATGAACAGGCAAACTACTTCTGAACGTTTCACTTTATGTTAGCCATTATACATTCTTCTTATAGATCCATTTCAAGGTATGTATAAAAACATTTTTAAGGGAAAAAAGTATTCCACTTGAGAATGTCTGAGAAAGACCCTTCAGCAATTTGGAATTGCTGATTTGTCATCCAAATGCTGATAGTAATCAAATTTCTGGTTACTATTAGTAGAAAGAAGGGGTTTTAAAGGACTCTTTCCTATGAAAATTTTGTTTCAATGAGTCAAGTACGACCGTTGAATGACTAAAATCAATGACCAGAACCCATCCTCAAAGTCCTGATCTTTCACATGAATTTCTCTCCCATTAATCTGCAGTGATAAAAATTGCAATAATGCAATCCCCTGTTATCTGCCCTGGTAAGACTTGATTAGCATTATCTTTTAGGGCTCTGCTACAGGTTCCACTGGCAGACCAGTATATTGGACTGAAATTTGTGTGGGTCTCATGAACACAGAGTTCAGCCCAAAGACTTTAGTCTGAGTTCCAGCCAGAATAAATTACTTTGGAGCAACTCTGAGTTCAGGATACCTGGGGCCACGCGGCTCCCCGACCTGCATGGTCTGTGGGGACAGTCGGTGTGACACAGCACGTGACGGTGCCCTGCCCTGGAGCCCAGTGCTGGCAGGGGACCAGCATCGCCCCTCAGGTTGTGCAGGGGCTGGACACCAGCAGCACGGGGGACAAGGGCAGCTCCTGGGAACGAAGATATTCTGCTCCGCAGTGAGAGGGATGAAGGCCCATGGCAGGTCATGCCCCTGTGGACCCTGAATAACGCCCACGAAGAAAAACACCTTTCTCATGATAAATCAAGTTTTTTCTTGTCGCATACACACTGTAGCAACTACAGCCCTTGGTAAAGCAATGCAAGTGGTAGAGGGGCAGCACTGAGCAGAGCCCATGGGACTTGCCAGGGTGTTGACCATGTCAGGAATTCTCTACACAGAAGCAAAACCAGGAGTCCCAGGGCTGCCCTAGCCCTGTCCTGCTGAGTGCTGCATCAGGAGCTCCAAGTGGTGGTGTCCCTTTCTACGAATTTATCATGTTTCCTGTGGCTCAGCTAAGCAGGATCTCTCCATGGACACAAAGCCCTCTCCTGCATCTCCCCTACCACGTTCCAGGGTCTTCAGCCTGGGCAAACACACCACAGAAGTTGTGGCAGGACCCTCTCCACACTACCCGCGATGGTCGGTGAGGACCATCCGCCAACGTGCACACGCTTTGAGACCGTCTGCGTGAAATTCCCTGAGTGGTGATCTCAGGCTCCAGTGGTCTATTTTAAACACAGTATTTCTTATGGGTGGAAAAGACAAAGAGGAGGTAAATTCAGAACGGTTTGCACTGTGTGCCTGTTCATACGTCTGGCTGGAGTTAAGCTCGGAAGGTATGCTGGGATTAGTTCCAGTCTGTGAAAATACCTTGCATTGTCTTACATCTTTCCTTTGGCAATCATCTCGCTGGTCTTTTTCCAACCCTGCACAGTGTGGCCCAAGCCAGACAGCAGATCAGAGAAGGCAGAAAGGAATAGCCGGGGATTTTTTCCTCGCCTCTTGTCATTTATGTACCTGGACATGGATAAACAGGTATATTCGCTAGTGGGCATATGGTTCTCTTCTGAAGGACACATGTGCTTCTGCAGAATCTTTTCTTTCTTTTTTTTTGCCCCTTCCTTCCCAGAAGAAGAAGTATTAGAAAATCCAGGTCCCAACTTGGATGTTAGAACAGAACAGATGTGCTCTTTTCTTCTACATTTCCCCAGGTGACTCCTTGAGGACTTTTTGTTCTCATGTAGCTACCAACGTTGACTTGGAGAGTTGCTAAGTGCTGTGAATCAGCCACGTAATGAGAAACATTTAGCGCTTAGAGGCATTTGGAAAACCTTGTTTTTTACTGGTATATGTCCCAAGGTTATGTTCACTGACTCAAGGAAATGTCACAGACTGTCACTCGGAGCATTCAACAGAGAACTAACTTCTACTTTATATTTGCAGTACGATTGGTTACACATGCTCTTACGGCTCCTGCCTAATGTGTTGACCTTGAAGGGTGAAATTCTGCTCAAATGTCATTCTGAGTGGTATCCTAAGAAAACAGCATCTCTCACATAACAGATAAACCTGTGAGCGAATTCATCTTTGCCATGGCTGGTTGAAACCCAGCAGTCCTCTTGAGCAGTGCAGAGCCAGTGCTGTGTTGGCAGGCTGCACAGGAGGCACCTGCTTCTCTCATCTCCCTCAGAAAGGGGCTGACAGTGTAGTGCCGGGGACCATGGCCAGGGCAGCCCTGGCTGGCTGGAGCACTGTTGCCTGTGGCTGGATACAGCAATGGAAAACCCATCCTGGAGATCCTAGAACCCGTCCTCGAGATGCTGGGCTTTGCCTAGTGGGACTAAAACCTGTGAAAAATAAAACAAATGCCTAGCTGCAAACTCCAAGTAGATGGAGGGAAAAATCTGGGACCCAGAGTTATTCCATGGTCTGATCCTGGCCGCACCTGGCTGTCACACTCGGCCAGGTAGGGCTGGTGCAGGACACTTGTGAGGACAACAGTAAAGGTTTTTGTGATTCACTTAGCTGCCCTGTGCTGTTGGCTCTGAAAGGAGCCGGTGAAGGACAGGCTACTCTTCCCACAAGAACAGCATACTTAGCTATTTTTAAAAGAGAATACATCCCTTTGGTCCACAGTCAGGTGGCTGTTGATCATGTTCCTTGTTGCATGGCAACCCCCCTTCTTTCCCGTCACGGCAAACTTCTTTAAGTGGTCTGTGTGAAGCTCCTTGACTTTGTGCTGCCCTTCTGTGGACCTCCCCTTCCAAAACATTCCTAGCCCTGAAAAAAAAATAAAATAGTAATGATAGTAGTAATAGTAATCGTAATAGTCATAATAAAATCCAGCCAAGCATGTTTCCTGGGATACGCCACAAAGGAAATGAGCTATTTGATGACACGTGAAGAGAAGGAAAAAAAGAAAGAAGGATGTTAATACACAGAGAGGACGAAACCACAGAGGACGCATTCTCTGTCAGAGCCAGGCTCCTAGTGTTTGGTGAGTGATTCAGCTGGCTCAGCAAATTCAGAAAGACACTGTGGAGCAAAGGCTTCAGCCAGGCTTTCAAGGGCAAAACTGCCAAAATGGCATGCAATGCCGAAACATCCTTCCTAAATCATGTAGATAAGGTCTTATGTCTCCGTCATTCAGAGATGATACGCACCTCCAGGTATCTCCCTCAGCATCTGCGAGGGGTGCTACTCCCATGGCACGCATGTGCCTGCAGAGAAAGCTGGTCTGAACTGGCACCACTGGATGAGCCCTCAGCCTATCAGTACAGACAGCAGCAAGGCCACAGCCACCCTCTCTTTTATTGCTTGCCTTGCCCTAGCAGCTGTCGATACATTCTGGGAGCAGGCATGCCCAGTGTTCTGTATCCATACCAAACAAGCCTCTCTTCTTGTTTACTTTGGCAGCTCAATGACATTCTGCAGAGGCTTTCTCAGAAGTGCCATTAGATCCATCAAGTAATACGGTCAGGCGGGTAATCGCAGGGATGTCGTGCTAACCTTGGAGAGGCATCTAGAATCCTTAAAATTAGGTGCTTCCACTGGTAGGCTATACATCTGCCATTCATCATAACATATGAAGATCTGGAGCAGTTGCGATCTCTTTGTCAATGTGGGTGCAAATCTAGGTGAGGTCCATTGAAGCCAGTATTCCAATAGTATGAGGTTTATGTCAGAGGGTACAAGGTTGATATGTTTGTGGCAGATTCTCACCAAGCACAAAGAAGCGAGTATTTTCCCTTTGTCCCGTTTCTCATTTCACTGGGGACTAGTCTAAAGATGTTCTAATGATACAAAGTCTAAAAGTGCTTCCAATTGCAACTCTGAGTGCTCCCATCCCTCCACACACCCCCACCCCCCCACCCCCACCCCCCTTCTTTCTGTCTTCCTCACTGTCTCGTTTTGTGCCATTTTTCACCGTGTTTTTTGAGCACGCTCCAGAGAAAAACCACTCGGAAGAGCAAAGTTCCTTGTGGACATCATAATCTCTGTTTTTTCTCGTTTACCTGGTTTTGAAACAGTTCTCCCTTGGGGAAAGGTTTTCTCTTCATAAGTGCTGTGGCCAATATTTATGAAAACGGTAACTGACTTCACGTATGTAATTCCGGTGACGAGGAAGAAACTAGATCAAATTTCAAGTCTAGTATGGCTTGAGTGACATCACCAGCATTTACTGCTGTGATCTGAATGAGGACCAAAGATTCTGTCACCACTGAGCAAAGCAAAAGGATTTCTCTGTTACCAAAGACACCTTTGATAGCGTTTAGCTATAGCGTTTCTACATGTTACCCATGCTGCTGACAGCTGGACAGTGCATATTCTGCCTTGCTCTCCTCCAGCATCTCCTAATACCGTTTCAACGGGCATTCCTGGTTTAGGACCTTGATTTCATATATGTATAGGTTGTGGCTTTATAGAAGCCCCTTTTGGGTAAATGTTTAAAAGCTGGTGGGAATCCCCAGGAAACCACAGATAAAAAGTGATGGCTCTGAGACTTCTACAGCTGCAGTGACAACAGATAAGTACACTCCATAAGTCATTTTCCATGTCTGTCCTTCGGTTTTCCTATAATACGCCTTCTCTACATTCTTGCAATTAATAGGCAGAAGATAACTTTCTCTACAGGTGACATATTTTGTAAATTACTTCAGTCCCCTCTTGTAGTTTTAGTCACTGACACACGTTTCTCCCTTAGAAACACTCTCCTTCACAGTACATATTTGCATCTTTTATGTGTAAGTTGTAAGGCAGCCCTTGGCATAAATGGGAATGGATCGCTTTGCCTTATACATTGCCTATACACACATGCAAGTGTGTATAACACTTACAAGGGATATCTACCTCCTCTGTGTCAGAAGACAGCATCTGCAGTCCACAAAATACTGAACATGCCAAAAGAGCTGGGAGTTGTGAGATTTCCATCAAAGGGCATCAGATCAGCCAGTTCCAGGAGGCAGGAAATTCAGCTGGAGCGGATACCTGCAATGGGTCTATTTCAGTCAGAGACAAGCCTCCCATAAAACCCCAGAGCTGGCCACCGAAATAGGACAGAGTCCCAGCCTCGAGCAGAGATCTGCATCCAAACTTTACCTCTAGTTCCACCATGGCAAATTGTGTTATATTTTTTATACCTTTTGACAGAGAAAGACTTCTCAATGATCTTCCCTTCAGGCACGGATTTTTCTCTCTCTCTTTTTTTTTTTTTTTCCCCCAGAGGGTAACTAGGACAAACCCAGGAAAAAACTTTATTATTTCATTCATCTTGGGGTTCATCCCGTTGAAAAATTGAGAAGATTATGCTGCTTCTCTTGCATCACTTTACAGCATGGGGGTTTTTTAACAGGTCTTTCACATCTACAGTATGGCCTGGCTCTGCCTGCCTTTGAATTTCCGTTACACGGGTGCCGTGCAGTAGGGCTCCAACACAGCCTTGAGATTCCCCCACATGGTGAATTACAGAATCATAAAATCAGTTGGTTGGAAAAGACCTTTAAAATCATCAGGTCCAGCTGTTAAGCCAGGACTGCCAAGTCCATCACTAAACCGTGTCGCTAAGCATCGTACCTACATGGTTTTTGAAAACTTCTAAGGATGGTTATTCCACCACTTCCCTAGGCAGCCTGTTCCAATGCTTGGCCACCTTTTCAGTGAAGACATTTTTGCTAACAGCCACTTGAAATCACCCCCAGTGCAACTTGAGGCCTTTTCCTCTTGTCCCATTGCTTTTTACCGGGGAGAAGAGACCAGCCTCCAGCTGCGGCGAATGAAGAGATGGGACGCAGCTTGATGCAAGCAAGTTGTCCCTTTATTAGTGATTTTCTTACAATTATATACGTTTCTACCTTCTACGTATTACACACTGATTGGTTAAATCTTAAGCGTAAAAAACACTGATTGGTTGATATTTAAGGCACACCGTTAGAACAATAGGAACTTACTAGTTTATCTTGACATAACAATAATTTCTGTTCCAAGGTTAGGGACTTTCTTTCTACGCGGCTTTCTTGATTACATATCGGCACCATCCGTTCCCTTATCTGGCTACTTGTTTCTCTGTCCGTCTGGTTGCCTCCTCAACTGTGACGGCTCAGGGGCCTGCCGTTAGCTTGTTCCTTTGCTCCCAGGGCTTGTGCCCTACAAGTTCTAACAAGTCTCTGTTCATCAGGCTATCAGTACATGGACTCTTGTCCTTGAGGCCTTGTCCTACACCCAGCTGCCTACAACTTCCTTTCAGGTAGTTATAGAGAGCAATAAGATGTCCCCTGAGCCTCCTTTTCTCCAGACTAAACCACCCCAGTTCCCTCAGCTGTCCCTCATAAGACTTGTGCTCCAGACCCTTCACCAGCTTCGTTGCCCTTCTCCGGACATGCTCCAGCACCCCAGTGTTTTTCTTGTAGTGAGGGGCCGAAACTGAACACAGTATTCAAGGTGAACTGGATGACAGGGCAGCAGCCATGTGGGAAAGGAAGGGGATCTCTGTTTTTTGTAAACTTAAGAGAAATGGAAAATGAAGACTTTAGTAGCCCTTGCTTTCTGTCTTTGTAATTGCAAGAGAGTGAGTTATGGTTTGCACTCTTTGCATGCTTTGATAAGTGCATCTTGATCCTGAGTACCTAGAGGTGGCCTGGATGATACCTGGTGGTTCCAGGTGATACCTGGAAACCAGGTATCAGTTACGTCCTCAGTAAATGTCCCTTTGCTTTTATTTGCAAGCTGAGTTTTAGTTGCAACTGAACTATATGTTGAAAACGATTGTTGGCTTGGACAGGTCCTATCACACTGGTCTTCTCAGGAGGAAGACACACTGCTTGGCTGTGGAAGTTGCATGTGCCTGGAGTGCTGCACACGGGGAGAAGATGATGTCTCTGGCATACAAGGGTGAAGACACAGATCTAAAGGGACAGCAGCAGGGCAAGAGCAAAGCAGAGCGAGTAAAATTTCCTCAGTGGTGGAGGAAAGTGTAAATCTGGGGGCAGCAAGTGAGCTGGACTTTTAAGCACAGAGAAAACAAGGAGGCTACGTGCTGCGGACATTTCTTGGCACACAGGATGGGGCTTGCAGTAATGAGTATTTCTCAGCATAACAAAAGGTGCATTTCATTTGGCACGCATTCAGTATTAGTGCTCTGAATTGAGCTCACTGGCACTTGGGAGGGATGAAACAAATTGAACTTTTCAGCTATGAGCGAACTTCTCAAACGGTAGCTCTTTCTGCAGAAAGACAATTGAACTGCACTGCCAATGAGAGGTTTTCTATGAACCGAGGAAACTTAACAGCAATGACAGTTGTTACTGCTGCAGGGCAAAAGTAAAGATGATTTGGAGAAGGAAATGAGTTTGTAGGTTTTAGGCAAGCATTGCCTAATTTTGTGTCCAAGACCCTTGAATTTTGTCACAAAGTGAGCAGTGCTTGCTGTTCTTACTGAGCCAGACAGGTTGATTCGAGTCCTTCAACTTAGCAAAGCTGTGCACGGCTCATTCCGTTAAAATGCAGTCTGACCACCACTCACTCCAGATCAGCATTCATCATCACTCATTCCAGATCATCACTCCTAATGTTCTGGTGGTTTAAAATCAGCCTGTCAAATCATAAAATTTGAAAAGCAGCAGAATATCAAGGTTTTGGACTTAAGAGATCCCTGAACAAAGGTACGTGGCTGATGATTCTCATCTGTGGAAAATGAAGGGTCTTCAGTTGTTCTGGTGCTTGCCACAGCAAAACACCCCTGGAAAACAGTGTAATCTTCCACAGGTTAAACAAAGCCGTTTGTCTTCAAAGAGTTTTTTTACCTGCAGGTTTCCGTCAGAGAAAACCCAAGAGGAGGAAAGCATTCCCATTGGCCATCAGCATCCCACAGGAGTCTTGCTGCCATTTTCTGCAGCACTTTGTGGACTCTGGACACTCAGTATCTTTCAAAGCAGGGTGCTGAAATGAATTACAGGCCTTTGAAGTTGTTCCTTGGGATGTGTGATGCATACAGCTCATGTGAATTTCTTGTCTTTCTCTGGAGTTCTGAGTAGTGGCCTGCCCTTGAATCTAGTTATTAAATCAGAGAAGACAAGACTTCCATTGAACTTCGCACACAGTGGAACTGCCAGTGCACAGGAGCAAAAGCACCATATCACGGTTGTCCAGGCATCTGGAGTCAACTGTCTGCACAGTCAGCTGTCTCCACAACTGACTCAGCCGGTGTCACAGTTGAGACCTCTGGAGACACTGTGATATGGACAGATACAGGTCTGGAAAGAATACAGGTGCCATCTTTGGAAAACGAAAAGGCACAGGCTAATTCTGGCATTTCACTTTATGCTGTATGTTGTAACCTCGCCAGCAAAGAGGTCTTGTGTATCCTGAAGCAGATTACTGCGATTTTCTAATCTAGCTGTAATACTTATGGAGGATTTTTAGAGATAATTTTCTCTCGTCAGTGTTGTACAACATATAGTTGTACAACTATCCCAAAATACTGTAGCGGTGAGGTGCTGGAAACAGAATTCTACATGTAGAGATATTTCCAAATTAACAGCTGATTAGGGATCCCATATTTTATAGTGATACCCATAAAATCAAGTGAAAAGAAAAAAGTAGATTTTCATTCCCTTTCCCCTTCAACAGAAGTGGAAAGTGTCCCTGACCATGGCAAGGGATTTGGAACCAGATGATCTTTAACGTCCCTTCCAACCCAAACCACTCTGTGATTCTCTGATTCTTTGAAGATATGCTGCGTCAGGAGTTCCTGTGCTTTTTGTTCATTCTGCTAGGAAAAAACAAACCAAACCAAACCAAACCAGAAATTTAGGAAGTCTGCAAGTTTTCATATGGAGATATGGTAAAATCCTACTGCTTGTGGGAGTCTGATCCTTGACTGAAGATTTCTTTTGCAAGAACTTCCCCTTTCAAGGTGGAAGCTCTTCAATGCCCCTCTCCAGACTGTTACATCCCCTACATACCTGTCGCGACGGAGGGAAGACACAGTCACTCAATATGAGTGATCAGCAGACTTCGTTTATTGTACCTTACAGTCACCTTTTATGCCTTGCTATAATTAGCTCATACATATTACAAAAGTTAAGCTCCTTATTGGTTAGTTGCCTAAATACCAAGCCCACCCCTAGTTTCTCTTCTGTACTTTTCTGTTCGCACCTGCAACATTCTTCCCCCACCGAAATCTTCCTGTTATTGTGTAACAAGAACAGCCAAAGACAGTGTATTTTGCTTTACTTCAGATAAGCTGAGAGCCATGTGCTTTTTTGTCCAGCCAGCTGGACTATGTCTATGAGACCTTCTTCAGCTAGCCAGTTATGCACACATACCAACACCTCTGCTACTCTTCTCTTTTCTGCTGTTTGAGCCCCTGGAGTTTCCATAGGGATTGATGGGCCAGCCAAGCAAAGCACATTATTTACAGCATTATCAAGGATACTATCTTCTTAAACGATGGGAAGAAGAGTGATATCATAAAACGTATGTGACACCACCCCCACCCCCCAAAGCAGGCAAAGAAACTGCACAAGATTCTTGGTTTTCTCTTGAATGCTGAGCAGAAGAAAAGTTCTGCATGGCTGTAGTTAACAAGTTCAGAGAGGTTCAAGTTCCATTGCTTTGTGGACTAGGCTTCCATTCTTTGTCTATGATGACTAGACATGCCATCTCCATTGTCTGAAAACAAATAATGGCTTTTAAAACTATTGTGATGAGCAAGTAGATTCACTTTAACTTCTGCCTCATGGCAGCAGTGATAGATATTAAACCCGTACAATAGGGTCCTGGCTCCCATTCTGGCCTCTAGAGAAGTGGGTTTGGTTTGGCCCCAGCACAAAACAAACAATGGAGTCATCCTGGAGCAATTTTCACAAGAATATCCACCTGTGAGAAATGACTCTTTTCAAATCACATTGAACAGGACTAACAAGGGCTAATAGTCCAGCCAACACTTTTTCTCAAATGAAATTAGGATAGAGGTGGCTAGGATTTTCTTCTGCCTGTCTCTACTCATTAAGCTAAAATTTGCTGAGCAGCTATTTGACATCTCAGTGATGTGTACCTTTGAAACACAAAATGTTTAAAAATATATTAACATATCCATTAAAATTAATATTTGAGTATGTATAAACATATATGGAAACATACATTAAATACTTTTGTTTCTTATTGAAGAAGTGACTCCCATTTTTGCCATTTGCATAAACTTCTTCTGTCTGAATAGAGGTGAGAAATGTCAATCAGAATTCAGGCCTTACTAGACTCATACTTTCTTAAAAAACGTAAGACCACATACATATTTAATTGAACCATCAGAAACTCAGGGAAGAGTTCCAGTAGGTAGCAGGAGGTTTCTGCTGACTGAAGAAACAATGTTTCATTTTGTAGAGTTTCTGGAGCCAAAAGTGCTTTCCAGTCTCGCTCCTGAGGTGGCATTACACTGGTAAAGCCACTCTGCCACACGTCTCTGTCTCTCGCTCCTCCCAAGTGAAATCAAACTCAAGACAAAGTATTATGCACAAGAAAGTGCAGGAAAATTCTGATGTGCATTTAGTGACTTAAGTCAACGTGTTTAAATGGGACACTTTTCCATGGGCAGTTTCATTAACGGATACCTTGAAGCCTGCCAGACTCAGCTCTTTTCTATGGGGGAAAATGTCTCAAAGCTGCTTTTCTCCAGACTCCCGTTGCCCTGCATTAAATGAGAACAGTCCCCTCTGGACACTGCTGAAGAGAAGTCCTTGTGCACGCGGAGCTTGTGCCAGAGCAACGCTTGCTTACTGCCACACTAGTAGTGCGGACAGGGTATATTGAGTAGGGTGGACTTGGAGGTGGCAGATCCCTTTCACAGCGGTTGCTGAGCCTTCAGCCTTTTTCTTCTAATGGGACAGAAGGGGGTCAGATTTTGAACATTTCACCATTCAGTCTGATTCAATTAAAAGTCAGTTTTCATTTCAGATGTAGCT
This sequence comes from Falco rusticolus, assembly GCF_015220075.1. Classification (NCBI taxonomy): domain Eukaryota; kingdom Metazoa; phylum Chordata; class Aves; order Falconiformes; family Falconidae; genus Falco; species Falco rusticolus. The sequence continues at coordinate 10,921,166 of NC_051210.1, forward strand.
TATGCGCTTGCTGAAAACCTTGGTCAAAGTTGATAACATTCCATAAGTGTTTCTTTTTTGAGAAAAGGTGATAGACTGATGCATATGCCTTTCACATCAGACCCAGTTGCCTCAGAGTTGACAGCATTTACTGCCAGCAGCTGGAATGAGCAGTCCTCAAATTACAGCTGCTCTGGGAGGACGAATACGGAGAAGAGATTGCTCATACACTGGAGCTCTTAGCCCCGAGCAATCAACACCTTGACCTGCTGCCAGAAATGGACAACATAGGGAGCAAAGATGCTCTTAAAAAAGTATTTAGCAGAAGGGATGCTCCGGTGCTTCCTGGTGCAAACCCTGGTAGAACAAACCTCGGTAGTTCATACTGGATTCAGACAAGGATGTAGACCACCACGATGACTCTTCCAAGCCCAGGCAGATGGAGATCAGAGAAGGTACTGCAATTAGCTGCTGCCAGACAGCAGTGCAGCTCCCCACTGCTGCAGGAAGTGCCCTTCCAAGCCTATTCCATGCCTATTCCAAGCAGGAAGGCCCAGAAAGGGCTTCAGACCCTGTTTCTGGATGCATTTCCCTGCCACCCAGCATTATTTGAAAGTAGCTTGCTTTTGCTTCACAGTCAGATGTCTCTGACTCAGGATCTTGCTGGTGACAGAGTTAAATGCTGTCCTCTGGGCTTGCTTTTCTTACAAAGCAGAAAATGCATGTGTGTTGCTGGGGTCCAGGGTGAAACCAATGTTTTCAGGCAACTTGGGACCAGCAGGTCTGTTTCACTTACAATGTGATTCTGCATCCCGGGCACCCATGGATGGAAATGATTTTGCCAGTCCTTCTTCATACTTGTTAGATCCCTTGAGGTTAGTGACACAATTATAGCTGTAAAGTGTGAATTGTTGGCGGTATTAATAAAATATTAATGAAAAAAATAATTTTTTAAAAAAGTAACCCTTTTTTTTCATTCCCTCTAGGAAGAGTGATCTGCTATTCTTGGTGTACCCAAAGCCTGGCCTGAAATGTGGTCCGTCCCGAGCACACCCTTTCCTTTCCGGGGACAGGTGGCATCATTCTCTCAAGGCCCGGGTCAGCGTGATAATATCAGTGGTGGTATATCAGTCATTACTGTAACACACAGTCAAAAGCAGCAGAACTAGGAGCCAACGAGGAAGAGCAGGAGTGAGCTACTTCTTTCTCTTTCTTTTGCTCTCCCTTCCTCCTTCCTCCTTCTGCTCAAAGGAAAACCAGAAGGACAGTGTTGTGCCAGAAAGGCCTGTTGGGTTACATCTGGGACTCTGTCAAAAAAGCAAGGCTTTGAGGCTCTTGATGACGCACTTCCTAAACTGATGATGGTTCCTTTATCAGCTGCAGGGTGATTGCGTGTCACTGTGGCTCCTTACTCCCCTTTGATCTTCCTTGCTCTGGAGCCCAGCCTTTATTCATGTCTGGGTTAGGTGTGTAGCATCAGTTCATCATTTTCCACCTTCACAGCTTTTGGATGGTGCAGAATTTTATCCAAGTCAGGACAGGTGTTAAAAGACACTTTCTGAACATGAGGATGACACCCTAGCAGAATTTTAGCTCCTTCTGCAAAGCATGGGTTCCCTTTGGCCATATTTGACCTGTGCATGTGTGCCGCCTTGAAGCCTGTGCCCTTCCCGTATTCTCCAGTCAAGTCCTGCCCCTAAACAATTGAAAACAGAAGTTCATGGTGGAAAGATCTGGGAAACGTTAACCGATTTTGAATTCTGGTTTGAAAAAGTTCTAAGACAAACTTTGTAATGCAAGAGGTAAGTCTGTTCAACCATACACGGTGCAACAGTCAAATTTTATTTTTTTTTATTCATAGTGGTACAGTGAAGAGTAGAATGGCTTCTTAGTAACGCTGCAGTGACAAGTAATGTTTTTCACAGCTTCTGCTGAAATGGAGGGGGGTCTCTCCACTGATGTCCCAGGTCTTGAAACCCTTACTGAAGCCCGGATGTGATCCATAGTTTGCCTGCAGGATTCACCCTCCATGGGACAATGGCAGAGCCTAATTGCTTTGTGTGACATTCACAATGGCACCTTCTCCATTGCTGTCAAAAATGAGTGGCATCACTTGCCTTGCAAATACTAAAAATTTATGCATTTAAAACCTGGCATTGCTATTCACTACCTTAAATCTTGGCCCGTCTCTTTTGCAGATTGTTTTTACAGATACGGAAAAGAAGTGTGGTGGGGTTTTTGTTTCATTTCCTATCCATATAGTTATGCATAAAAAGGAAAGGAGAGACATGGTTCACTGGTTTGAGACGCTTTACTTGTAGCCTTAGAATTCAAAAGAAGTTTTGCAGCCACCCACAAGCCTGCATGACAAACTCCACAATACAGGAAACAATGGCATCCCTTTGGGGCGCCTTATCCTTTGAAGGCTTCAGGTAGGTGACAAATGAAGACATGAGATTTTCCTCTGACTTCCTAAGCTGATAGCTGCCTCAAAGTAAGCAATAAGTGTCTCTGAATTTCTTAGTCCTGCCATGTTTACTGCTGTTGCTATTGATCTTGGGTACACAGTGACAAAGATGGGCATTGGAGCGGAGATTTGGAAGGCATTCAGTAAAGACCTAGATGGTGCGCCCCTGGAAGCCAGTGGTAAAATGAAAACTTTGCCATTTGCTATAATGTCAGCACCGAAAGTATCCAAAAATCTCACTTGAAAAACCCTCATGTCAAATTCTGTCCTGAGTTGCCCACAGTGACTGCCGTCAGAGCAAGTGCTGGCCACTAGCACAGGACAAAAGCTTGACAAGCTGTTCTTTGTGTTCCTGTTTAGTTCTCCAGCACCCTACACGCTCATCATCCTGTTACAACACTGCTTCCCAGCATGGTGCAGAGCATTTTACTCAAGGAATGAAAATAGCTGTGAAAATGAGCTAATGAAAATATAGGAGGCACTACCCAAAGAGTTGTTGTATCTCAGAAAGTGTGTGAGACATTAATCTCTAGATACTAGTGCCTGTGCTTAAATGGCTCTCATTCCCACTGGGAGACTACTTGCATGTGATTTCTAAGTCTCCGTCTCACTGACCAAGAAAAACAACCATACATTGAGTTGGAGTGTTAGGCAACGGCTCTACAAGGTTCAGGTGCAGTGAGATGGTGCAGAGTGAACAAAATCTAACTCTCAAGCGTAACTTAGAGTGTAGGGTTATGTAATGTATCTTATTTCTGCCTTAATTTCACAAGGGTCGATTTCTGTATGGCTTTGGGGCAGCTTTTGCTGCAGGGGTAGTCGAGGAGTATTTTGCAGGAGGCTCTTCCGCAGCAGTGCAACTGTGGCTGCATCTCTGTTTTTTTCCTGAGATCCCTGGTCGTTGCTTTAAATGGCTTTTTGTTTTCATTAGTGATTCAGAATGGATTTTTGCAGACAACCATCTTGATTTGCATGTAAAGAAATGTATTCATGTACAGAAAAAAGTATTCTTTGGTCCCTTTTCCAAATTATTTTTTTTTAATATTTCAGTGAGCAGAAACAATGGCATCTCCTCACCAATGGGCAATCACACATCACATATGGCAAACGCTGAATGGAAATACTTCATTCATTTCAATGGAAACTGCACTAGGTCAGCATGGCCAAAGGCTGCAAAGTAATCAGAAGCTTCAATTAGTTCACAAGCTGCACGTGGAGCTGTGCTTAATGAATAAATTAATACAACTTGGAGCTGTTCACGGGACAATTCAGAGACAGAAAATGAAGGAAAGGAAAATGTAGACCAGGATAGTTTAGACCTATGAGGAAGCAAGCTCCTTTCTGGGTACATTTGTCCCGGGTGTCTGATGACCAGTGCGCAACACAAGAACTTATTGAAAGGTGAAATGAAAGAAATGAGATAACCTTGTGACTTGCAGATCTTGTTGCTCCAGCAAGTGCATCAAAGCCCAGCCATGGGCTAGAAGAGATTAACAAGGAATTGTGGTGAGATGATGAACTGTAGCAAACGTCCTGGAGCAAAACTTTGACAGTGAGGGTCTGTGGACAAGCAGCTCATTTTGGCAAGGCCGGAAAAAGTAAATGTGTAAGCCTGCTATTGAGTGGTCTTTTTTAATGGTACGGTGATCCAGAAGAAGCAGTATTTAGGCAGACTGTGCAGCAAGTAAAAAGGGCATCATTGCAGCATAAGCCAAATCCTGTACGGGGTACCTGGTCTCTTTTTTAAAAAGTGAGTCTACGGAAATGGTCCTTCATCTTTCATGTCAGTAGTGATTTCTGCATCAACTATACTGGTGCCGTAGAACTGACTTCATTCTATTCCAGCTGTTCTGGCAAGCAAAATTGGCTGCTTTACCTTTGGCGAACTGAAAATCAAAGCTGTTTCTCAAGAAAATATGCTGCAACAAAAGCCCTTTTTTTAAAACTGTCTTAAAAAAACCCTGTCTTTTCTCTCAGATATGCTAGACAAAAAGATGTTTAATTTTCAATTATATTTGTATTCTATTTTGGCTTTTTAAAAAATGCAGAATCCACTGTCTTATTTTTTTAGGTTTGATTTTAAAAAATAATAAGGCCATTTCTACTTTGCTATCCTTTTGCACTTCAAAGAAACAAAAGAAGAGAACATAAGAACACCACGTTCCTCCAAAAGCCTCTTCTTCTTCTTCTTCTTCTGGTCCCCTTTTTCTGTGGCGAAGAGGAAATAAAAGCAAGAAAATGGAAGACAACAAAATAGAAAGAACGCAAAAAGAAGAAATTTTCTCAGACATGTAACAAAATTGATTCGAGGACTCATTTTGAAGCTTAAAAACCCCTTTCATTTCTTTGTAAGCTGTCATACAAAAAAAGGCAAAATAAATATTTTCATGCTTTCCTAAAATAAAATCACAATTGGAATGCATCTGGGGTGTTTTTTGAAAGTATTCTAGCAAAAAGTATATACCAGTCCTGCTCTCTGGCAGCGGCAGCAGCAGCATTAATACCTCTGATGGCCAATTATACTTCTGCAAACATACTATTCCCATGTCTTGCTATGCTGACATACATATGATCCCAGTGGCTTCACTCATTTCTCACAGATGTCTTAAACAGCCATTCACTTTTCTTGCTGAGGACCACAACTCATTTTTTTTTTTGAGCACTGTTAGTCCCATTGGGTCAACAGAGCTTGATTTTGAGTAGCGTGAACTCTGCCATTCCCACTTACAGGTAGACTGAGTAAGAATTATATTTAGGCATTTTACGGAGTGACATTTGTGATGTGTGTGTTTTTTTCTTCACCTTCCTTCTTTTCTTTCCTCCTTTGCCTCCCTTGATCCTGCTATTGGAGAGGGAGAACTTGTTGTGGCTGCCTACGAGACCCAGAGATCTCCAGTCTTGTGTGCAGGAGTGAGTACAATGGGAACTGCTCTGATTCGCCTCTCTGTAGCTGCCTGAGCTTTTTTGCATGGTATGGTCTGGTTTTGATCAGAATCACAGTTTAGAAAACACGCTTAATGCTTTTGGTAACGTATTCAAAGAGACGTATTTCATGCGCAAAGTAATTCCCTTTTCCTGTGTCAACAGTTTCAGTGAAAATAAATCCCTCTGCTAAAAAGCCATTTTGGTGAAAAGCCTTATTCTCTTGCAAGTGTTTCCTCAGTGCCCAGCACTTTCCCATCCTTGCTGAGATCAAATGAGAAGGATGCTTTGGTTTGCACTCCCTATTAATGCAGTGGAGGATATTTGTCCCACGCTTGCCTCCATGAAGTCTAGGACTACTGATGTAAATAGGACCTTGCTCTAAGCAGTCCACATCACAAGGTGACCATGGGGAAGAAAGGGTGCTGTGCCATTAGTTTCACGTGTCAACACCTACAGGAGCAAAGCCCCTATGTGGCCAGCAGTGGACCTTGGCACTACAACCCCAGTGTCAGAGGACAGTCCCCAATGGTTTCTGCACAAGCTGTGGTTCAGCTCTGCCAAATGAAAAGCCCACCTCTGCCAAGGCCTTGGCACATATGACTCTGGAGGAGCCAAGATTACATGGTGGCTTGAAACCTCACGGCTGAGCAAGCTTTTCATCAGGAAAGTGGCTTTTGCAGGTAATCAGAGTCCTGTTTTTCAGTAGTATGATGGTTTCTGCATGTCAGTATTGCCTTTTATTGCTCCTTGGATCAAAGTTCTGCCCCTGCTGGTGGGAAAGCTGGTGAGAAGGTAGGGTGTCACCTTGAGAGAAGAGCTGGGCATGGAGCTGCGGGCGTCAAAAGGTGGTGGAAAGCCCCCTGCCCCCTCTACAGCCAACTCAACCGGAGGAAGTTAGCTGGATCCACAGTCCTGCACAGGATCAGTTCCTTGTGAAAGCCCAGATGGCATGTTTAGAACAAATTTTTTAACCTCTGTACAGAGGTAGGGTCCATGAAAAATGGAAATAAGAGAAGAAACCAAAAATTTCACCCCTCCATCAGGTGCCACTTAAGGGCTCCTCAGAGCTCCAGTTGACCCCTGCAGCTCCTCGCAGTGCCCAGTGAGCAGCACTGGTGACCACTTAATGAAGCTGGAAACAGCTTAAAGTTAAGATGCAGCTGTGCTCAGGTAGCATTTTCATGTTAAGGAAGCAAGACTTTTTTAGCCACCTGAAGGCCAGAGATATGTAAATATGTTTTTCTTATGCATCTATTTTATGCTAGGAGAGAACACATTTTTAATTCACAGCTATATCAGAGATCAGATTGATTTCTAACTCATTTTTATAAAGAGTTTTCAAAATTCAGATTATTTTCCCAGTGCTTTCCTTTCTGAAATTTTTTTTCATTATCATATTCTACTTTTAAAGTAGGAATTTGCTTTTGAGTAAATAAACAATATTTATACATTTCAAAAAATATTAATCATACTGTAAGATTCCCCAGAACATGCTCTTTATCAAAATTGGAATTGTTTGACATTTTTTGTTCTCACCATGCAGTGTGGTGCCTGGGGCCTTGTGTATCACACTGCACCCATATCGGTTGCAGAACACAGAACAAATGATTTCCACTTTGCTCAAAGGAGATAGGAAATTGTTGAAGCAGGTCCAATTCTGATCCCCTTTCCCTTCTTTTCCTTCCTTAAATGCACGTATGAATACCTAAATATACATCAAGTATAAAGCAAAGTGTGTAGGTGCAGAGCTCAAGGACAGAACTGACCCCTCTCACAGCTTCCCAAACACACAGCAAATAAAACCTGTCCCGTATTCAGTCACTGATACCAAGCTACCCCATTATTTTCTGACTCAAGAAAACAAAGAAATGGAACAAAACCACCTTGCTTCTCCTCTGGCAGGATGGCACATATGCCTTCAGATCCTTGTGACAGCAGAAGATTCATCCTCCACATCACTTGAATAGATGGCATCTGCCTTTGTCCCTCAGAGCTAGATGTAATTAATTATGCAGATTAGGCTTTTCCAGATTGCTTTACTACACACAGTCCTGTCTCATGAAACATAAGTAAGATCTGTATTTAGATCTTACGAAACTGTAGAGTAAGACACAAAATCACTGCTTGAGATCTATAATCTACAGAATTTTTTTTCATTTATGATAATGTGTTGAGATACTACAATACTGGTGACCTTCTAAGAGCCCCAGCTGACAGATTTTTTTACTCTAAGTTTAGGCATAAACCCTTATGCGATATACACACTGCCCTATTTTCATTTTTTAGGGTCTGCCTTCTCTCTGCCTCACTATTTCTGTATCTCTTTAATGAAGTGCTGGAATACTAAACAATTTTTTCATTAATACAACTTTATTGTTGATTTCTTTCCACATTCACAGGGTGCATCACTGGGATAGTTTTCCCTAGTTTGTTTTACGTTCCTTCTCTTAAAAACTACTTCAGGAGCTCAATGATTCATTAATCCTACAATCTTCTGGGCATCTTTTTTCACTGTGGGGTGCTATCCCAGTAACTTCAATGAGTGTATTCAGAGAACCATGTGAACAGTTGCTTCAGTAACCGTGCCTGGAGATAGAGTCAGTTGTCAAACATGGAGTTTTTTACTCATAAATATTTTTGAAGGTTTTGGATTTAATTTTTTTTTTTGTCATTTGTTTAGGAAGACTTTGCATCATACTGTTATTTAAAAAGAAGAGGCAGGGAAAACAAGGCTTGCATTTTTTAAGTTACTAACAAAATTGCCTCTGAATGCAAAGTGCTTCTTAAGACTTACCTTCACTGATTTCTAGAGCAGAGACACCAAATTTCAGAATTTATAACAAATTGCACAGCTGAAGTCCATCTTTATTCAATAAAATTCTTAAGCACATGCTCACTTTTAAAGCCAAGCCTGTGCATACATGTTTTGCTGATCACAGTCAGCAATTTCATTTGAGTTTTGAGATCAGATGTTATATTCTGATATCATGCAAAAGCAGAGCATTAGGAGCACAGTGGCAGCTGGAACAGCTGATATGCATTTTAATACAGACACACACACATAACATGTATTGTACATGCCATAAGAACATACGTGCTTAATATATATGTAATTTGTTGTGAAAGGTTTTCAGGTGATGGCCATGCCAGATTCAAGCATATTGCCTATGGAGAAGTGGAAGGAGGCACTACGCATCTGTGTGATTTATGCCATGGTAGACGACATAGAGGGGTAGCTCCCCTATGTGGTACTAATGGCAGAGGTAGAGAAATGTTGGGCAAAATTGCACCTGGGAATTAAAACCTGCACACAGCAGAATTTCACAAGAGGTACTGTGTGTGAATGAGTAATTACATATATAACTTTCTTTGTGTCACTGAAGTTACTGGTACTATCAGCATTTTCCTTTGTACAAGATTCAGCATGGAGAGTTTATTTCTGCCAGCTCAGTGGCAGAGCTGGGTTGGTACTGGCGGTCTTTAGAGATGTTTAATGTAACTGATAGTTTTCTGGAAGTGGTGAAGTTGCAACAGAGCCAGAAGAGTCTGAGAAGTCCTGTGGAAAGTGGCACAGGACTAGCTTTTGCAATCCTCAACCCCATCACAGTCACATTATTTCTCTAAATTACATTAATGTGTGATGTCATTGTCATATTCAGCACTATGCAGTCTGAAATGTTTTGGTTCTATGGTAACTGCTAGCAACTGTCTTCTTAAGGGCCCAGTAAAGTCAGAGGAAAGAATCACAATAACTTTGCCTTTGCCTATAAATCTTTGGCTCCATCTTAGAATGCAGCCTCCTAAAATGGATGGAAAGGGCCAGATTTTTCACTCCGTGTTTTTGCCTTTACTTTTTTCCTCTGTCCCTGTATACATGCCTCTTCTGTCACAATGTGGATGCAGGTTTAAATGCAGACTAGGAGGGTGCCAACATACCAGAGCTTTTAAGAGCAGCTTAGACATGAGCACTCAAGTCAGGAATGCTTTCAGTTTGTTTAGTAACTCTGCCTTGCACCAGGGGAATAGACCTGCTAACCTCCAAGGTCCTTTTGTGAGCTCCTCAAAACATAAATGCTGTGCTTTTGTGTTGCACTTCTCCATCTGAAGTCATACTTATTTCTCCTGAGCACAGCGGTGTGTGCAATCAGCCACAGCCCTCCTTTGGGATAAGCTGTGTGTTTAGTCTCTAGACCATCAAGAAATAAAACACCATTAAGCAAAGCAGGCATTTTACACTCTCTTCTATCTTGCAGAGAGAAAATCACTGAAGCTGCTGATCTTTAGTCTCTGCTGTCATCCACTGCATGCAGCCTTCTAGCTGCTGACAGGTGACTGCAAACTCAGGAAGGATTTAAAGGTCTAAGTCCACAGCAAATTATGTAGGAGGAGGGATGTGCTTGTGCCTTACAGTCCTCCTCAGGTGCTAAAACAGGTGTTTGTTGCCCGAACTCCTGCCATGACTGGAAGCATAAGCTCTCATGTATCCTCATAGGCAGCTGAATAAGGACTCCAACATTCAGCAATGCAGCATCATTGTCAAAGGGAAAGAAAGCAGCAGTGACAGCTGTAATTGTCCACATGGCCAAGGGTGTGGGGTGTTTGGTTTGGGAAGTTTAATACATTTCATACCTAGGGAAACTGAGGCACAGAGAAGTGACAAGGCTCATGGAAGGACACTAGGCAGGCTACTGATGGAGTACCTCAGAAACTGTGAATCTGTGTGCCTATGGGAACTGCTCTGAAAACCTGCTTTCCTCTGATCTATTCCCTTACACACGTGGGTTGTCACCTCCAGCCCCACGACATCCAGATATTCAGCCCCAAATTACAAAGGTCCTTTGTCTTACAAGCGGAGTCCACTCAGGCTCTCCCTCTTGCCCTGAATAAGGGACATGGGGCAGTATTTTTTTGCAGAGATCTTGTGTCAGCTTACAGACTGATGCTCATGGAAGTGATGATCAAGCCTTTGTTTCCCTTTTCCTGCCATAGCAGGGATAAAAAGTGCTTTCCTTCAGTCCCACACCCAGAGGAAAAGTCTTTCCTACATGCTTCATGTTCAACTGTGCTGGCCTGAGTTTCTGGTAACCATGAGCCTGCTTCCTATTAAACAGGTAAGGGACAAAGGGCAGTCTTTGTCCTGAAGACGTCCACTTCTTTCCCTGGTACCCCCATATGATGAGAGTCAAGGGCAGGTAAGGCAGGTAAGGACATCCAGCTCTTCAAAGAAAACTCACCCCCTTAGTGCATTTGCTCTGCTTTGCTTTGCTTCATGCAATAACCATCCCTGCACTTACTCAACATTTGGGATCTGTTGACTCACCTCCTCACCAGGTGCATGTTGCACTGTGCCCTCTGCTCACCCTGCTCCTGGCCCTCCTCACATCCTGTTTCAGTGGCATGGCAGCAGGCACTTTTGGTAAGGGTGCCACCAACTGAGCAATAAGACATGTCGTTCAGATCCTGCACAGCTCTCACAAGGATTTTCTTGCCAGTACCATGCTGTGGCTCATTTCAGAGACAGAGATAGATGGCGGGCACAGGCAGTGTAGGGGGGAAAGGGAGCAAAATGGACATGGGCATTGCAGAGCAAGGAGGAGGGTGACTAGAGCAGGAAAAGACAGCCATCCATCCTCTCACTGCGTTCCCCTGTGCTACCAGCATGTCCTGGTTTCAGCTGGGATAGCGTTAATTTTCTTCTTAGTAGCTGGTGCAGTGCTATGTCTTGGATTTGGTGTGAGAACAATGTTGGTACACACCAATGGTTTTAGTTGTTGCTGGTTAATATTTACAGTAAGGCAAGGACTTTTCAGTTCCTCAGGCCCTGCCAGTGAGAAGGGTGGAGGAGCACAAGAAACTAGCCAGAGAGGTATTCCACACCACGGGATGTCATGCTCAGTATATAAACTGAGGCAGGGGAGGCGGGGTGACAGTTGGCCGGAGCCTATTGATTGCTGCTCGGGGACTGTCTGGGCATCAGTCAGCAGGTGAGCGGTTGTCTCCCCTTCTCCCTTTTTTTCATTGTAATTGTTGTTATTATTTTTCTTAATTTTATTTTATTTCAATTATTAAATTGTTATTATCTCAACCCTTGAGTATTGCATTCCTTCCCAATTGTCCTCCCCATCCCTGGGGAGGAGATGAGAGGAGCAAGCAGCTGCATGGTGCTCGGTTACTGCTGGGGTTAAGCCACAGCACAGCCCCTTCATTCGTACAAACAGGAGAGGGCTCAGCCTGGATCGAAGGTCAACCTCACCTCACCTGCTCAGCTGCTCTGCAAGCAACAACCTGCTGGCTTCAAAGGGACCATCCTGGTGACCCCTCCCCTGATGAACCTGCAGGACTGTGCCCAAAAATTCAGATTACAGTATTATGTCTTCTTTAGTGTTCAGCTAGAAAGTAATTCAATCAGTTCCTCAGACAGGGAATCAATCCTATTTGGAAATTACACAAAGGGCTCCCTTTGCTTCTAAGTATCTGTGGCTGCACCTAGCAGGTTTGATTAATGGTGTGATTACTATCCATATCAAACAGGCACAGAGTCATAAAATAGTTGGCCAGCCACCCGTCCTACTCATCCAACTTTTCAACAGACTAACCCAGCACTTTATTGCAGCACAAAAACCCAAGAGATAAATCATGCATTCAAGTCAGCTCTGAAATGCATGGGAAACAGCCGAAGACTGCTTGATATGCAGGTAGGACAAATCATTATCAGGTCAGAACTATAATAAGAAGTTCCTGTAAATGAAGTACAGATTATAAAGTATCAGTTGTTATTTAAACAAACAGAAAGTAACAAGTATATGTGCGTACATTTGTGTAAACAACACATATAAATACTCACATGTACATAAGTGTTCCTATATCACAGCTTTTGTTTACACACTTTCTGGCTTTTACCCCTCAAATTGTGTTTGAAAGACAAAAAGAAAACAGTAGTAGTGTGTGGATGTTGTGTGTGGCACTGGACTTTAAAAACTGATTTTTGAAGCAATTTGAAAAGAAGGAGAAAATAACAATGGAGTTCATCATGGCTTAGCAGAAGGAGGTGCAGAGCATCAGATGCTTCAACAGAGCACATGTGTGCCCCAGCTATAGTGTCCTTCCACAAGCCCCAGGAAGCTCCTAGGAGGTCAAGGTTTAAACAACTTTTGAAAGCTGGTCTTATTTGTTCTCTCCTGCAATTGCTTACATTTAAAATCCTTAACTTCTCCATCATGCGAGCATGTTGGGAGACATTTTGAAATGGAAAACAAATTATGATTATAAAGCACTGTAAAAAAAAGTTGTTCCAGGTAGGGCACAGTTCTTTGCTTTGGTCTACAAGCTAGTAATGATGTGCAGTACTCCAGACCAAAAGAAATGTGCAACTGTTTTGCCCTCCATACTCCCCGCATAGACAGACCAAGGTAAAAGAGCAACTTCCCAGAATATCCTGAAAGAGAGTGGAGAGGTGACATGGGGATGACGTGCGGAATTAGACTCTATAACTCGAAAGTTATAAAGTAGGTATGTCTATTGCGCGCAGATGCACGGAGGATCGCTCCTCCACAAGCGTGCATGCCCAAAGTGACGAACCATCTCACATTTATACAATAAAACAAATGAATATTCAATTAACACCTATACATATTTGTTACCTAAACCCGCTTACTCTCGCTTTGTATGTTAATTAGCTTATCAGTCCTTTGCCTGGAATGTGGTGGTCTTGCAGGTTTGTAGGTGATTCATGTTCTTGTGACCATCCGATCTTCTTCAGCAAGGAGACTTAGCCCTCCCTCCCTCTAGATAGCATTGGAATATCTCTCATCCTTTTCTCATTCTTTTTTAAAATTGCCCCTTTGTTAGAGGAAGAAGGGCAGGCGTCTCCCCTTTGTTAGAGGAAGAAGGGCAGGTGTCTCCTCAAAACTGTAGGTGTCTCCTCAAGGCTGTGTGCCTATGTGACCAGACACCACACCCATGACTAGTCACCATACCCACATTCCTGGGCAGACATATACAATCACAATCGATGTGCATTGTCCCCATTTCACACTATTTCTCCATATCAGGGAGACAACTGAAAGTGTCTATTTGTGGCCTCTGGAGAGGGCAGCTATCAGTGTCAGAGGAGCTGACACAGTCCATCACACTGACTTCTGCTACTCTAGTAAGATCACTTGGCCGAAGTTATTCAGCCTTTCTGAATAGCTGGGCAAAATCTGTCCGTCTCAAGTCCTCTAGGTAAGGTGATTTTATGGGCTAGGTTTGTAATCAGATGGAGAAACAACCTTGCTTTTTCCATGCAGGGACTTGCTGCTGCAGAAAGAATGTTAAATATGTGGTGTGTAACAAAGTAGTGTTAATCACTTACATAATGACAATTATTATGATGATTAAACAATAATTTTCTGTAAATTGTCTATAGATACTAATTATTGTTAATCAGCATCATTCTTAATTCTGTAGTCCGTTGTGAAAGCACTTGTAGGATTTGTACTTCAGAAAGATGTGTTCAGCATTGCTTTGAGGAATACTATAGTTGTAGTCACATGCTTTATTTTAGTTTAGATTCTTTTTGGTTTATGATGTGGTGGCTTTACATATAAAGGTATGAATGCTTGAATACAATCATTGATACCGGGACTCATTAACAGTGGACCTAATTTCTCCTTAAATCTTGTTCAAACTTTCTTTATCAGTTCATTACAATATAAATGTCATGGATTGCTCTTCTCTGGGACGATACCAGAAGTTGCACTGGTAAAACAGCTCCACCTCAGTGATAATCCACAAATTAAAGTGATAAATTGGCCCTGAACAAACACTGCGGGACCTAGAAGGAATCATTTCAGTCCATTAGTTTAAGTTGCATGTCCTAATGATGTGCTAGCATCAGGCTTATTAGGAAGGATGCCATTTCTCTGCATTACTAACTGCAGTGCAACAGCAGCTCAGCTGGATGCTGTGAGCTTCTGTCCCAGCAAGAGCAAAACCTCTTGCAGGCTGCTGGGAGAGTGCTGTTCCCTGCTCCAGATGGAGCAACTGAGTTCCTTGCTGAGCCCTACACATATAGAACCCTGGAGAATTCAGCATTGGATGAAAGTCACCTTTGCTGGGACAGGGTGCCCCCACCACACCTTACAAGGACAGGGACCACTCTTAAGTTCAATGCCTCTGAGACTCCAGCACTGCAGAGGTAGAGGGAGGTGAGCCAGAGGGGTGAGTCTGTGGGGATGAAAAACCATAACTGGATGTTTTTGGATCCTACAGCCTCTTGCTCAGCCAGTCCTTTTGCAGTGCCCAAAGACACAAGGAAGGAGCAGAAGAAGCAGAGCCAGTCCAAGGATGAGGGTGGAGTCCACAGCATGTTGATGCTCCCTCCAGCTTCAGTTACATCTACAGTGGTGATGGCTTCGTCTCCACCCCCAGCCCACACAGTTTATTCCTGAAGAGTGAAGGGGGGATGTGGGAAGCCTCCCCTGCAAACACTAGTTTCCTCCCCATCAGCTACACCACTTCTCTTTCCCCAGCAATGGGCTGGGAAGCTCTGGCCTTTTCTGTCACGTGACTAGATATGCAGATTTCTTTGAGCACATACTGAGTTTTATCCTTAAGTTCAGGAATTTGCATTTCCTCATCTCTAACATCAGAGACAAGAAGTTCCTTGACCTTGCCGGATCATTGCATGGACAGGTGACACTCAGGAGGTTCACACAGGGCACACAGATAACACCACTCACAGGGTGTGGGAAAATTACTTGGCGGGGGCAATTAGAGAAAACTGGGACCTGATAGAAGCACAGTATTATAGAAAGCTTTTTAGGGTAAAATACAGCTATCACTTTCAGGGAGGTTGGCTTGCATGGAAGCTGTTTTACCACAGCTCCCTAAGCAACACACCCTGCCATCTCAGCACCTGCTGGTAGGAGTAACAGAGTGGAGCAGAGTGGAGACCCTGTGGCCAGGCTCTGTTGTACTCCCTGCAGGAATGGGAACTTGATGGCACCACACAGCTGATGAGCTGTATAGCAGCAATCACATGAAGAATATATGACAAAATTTCCGCTGCTGAGCCAACCATTGTAGCAAAATTATTTTCCTCAGATAAAATAATCTCATTGTAATATTAACACGCACCCCTATCCCAAAGTTACATGCCTCCAAAGGTACTACCACACCTCACTGGGCATGCAATACCAATCAGTAACAAAATATGTATGACTAGTGTCACTCAAGTGCCACCTAAATGTAAAGAAAATGGACTACTTCTGGACCAGAATAAGTCCAAAGTAGGGGGGGAATTGTTGTCTAAACTCCCAAATTACCACACACACAGTGTTTCCCTAAATTAGTTATGAATGAAGGGACTTCTCATCAAGGGAGTCAGCCTTGGGAAGGACGGGGGAAGGAAAAAAAAAAGGATGGTAAAAAGAACACCATTATCTTAAGTTATGCAGAAGGAAGCCTCCAAGGGGGGGAAGTTCTGGCTGCCAGAGGAGCTGATGAAGTGTTGCAATCCACAGAGAATGTGTTGAAAGTAGGACAAATGTAATTGTGGTAGTGGGAGATCACAACCTCCAGCTCAAATAGCCACCTTGAAAGAGGACAAACCCCTGCTTGGGGAGCATGTGTAGTTAGTGAAGAACTTCAGCAGTGCTATCTGACGATGTGTACTAGTTTGCATCAGAAGTGAGAGACTTGTGGGAAATCCTGTGTATGATAAATTAATATGCAATGTACTATGAAGTACAAAAAGTGGACAGATGAGGGGAGAAGTTAGGGAAGACTCCATTGCAACTTTTGGGATCAGTTGACAGGCTGAAGCTGTCTTCTCCCCAATAGGGACACCTGTTGGGTAAGAACTTTATTTTATGACTAATTCATGCTAGCTGCTATTAAGTGTGTTGTTTTAAGCTTGTTATACATTCAGTATATTATCACCAGCAATCCTCAAACCTTACTCTGTCACAAACTTGTATTTTGTATAATAAATATCTTCAGCTGGCATTCATTTTGTGTAATTCTCTGGAAATTCGAGTAGTTGTTATAAGGGATTTGACGCAGTGACACTGTCAGTAAGGGTTCCTGAATAGATAGGTTGAATCACCCTCTGATACAGTGGGCTGTCAAAATGCAGGCAGTGGTCAGGCTGGTCGAACACAAGTGTGTCATTTTTCTTGGGAAATGACAGCTGATCAAGTGTAAAGTGTTCAAGAAAACTCCCTTCTTAACATGATACAGGGCTAAAGATACACAGGACCCAAATCCTTACAAAACATGAAAGCTTATATACTACATACTTTAGGGCTACTGAACCGATACTGGTAACACAGCACTTCAAAGCATACCCCTGAGAACACTGCACCAGCGCTAATGCTGCACACAGCCATGTACACACGGTGCATGCACAGTGCGATATCCTGCTCCTGGCCAATTCTGCTGCATTTTAATTTGCAGGTCTGCAGTGTGTGCCTAACAGTCTGGTTTAGGTACCCACACATGAAGCCTGGGGAAAGACTATTGTTACAGTTTCCAAGAAAGCACGTTGCTCAATAGCCTCCCTTTCTGCCTGGACACAGCACAGAGGCATCCTTCGAGTTCACTCCCCACAGACTCCAGAGAGGAGGCTGAAATCAGGAGAGAGGAAAAACTCAAACAAATTAAAAGAGCTAGGAGTCCACCTCACAAAACAGTTTCTGACACAGATGAGAGCAGAAGCAGGGAGTGCTGCCTTACCCTGCTGCCAGGCTGAGGAGGAAAACCCCACCCAGGCAGTCGGGTAAGTATGCATGCTCTCTGCTCCCGTGGTTGCCATTCCTAGTCCCAACATGTTTCCATGGCAACCGATCCACCAGGCTTGATCCAGCAGTGCCAGGACCCATCTGCTCCACTCTGGTCCTCTGGGCCCTAGCTGGAGGCTTTCTGCCCCAGAGATATCCATCCCCTCCCATGCTTTTGTCTGCAGAGCAAGAACAGGCAGTGTGGGGATGGCATGGGCAGGCAGCCAGGTGTCACATCCCTGGGACCACACACAGGTGGCTTTGCTTTAGCTGGGGGTTATTTCAGAGAGGCACCCCCACACAGCTCTGAGCTCCCCTTTCATTGGCCCCACCGTTCCTGGGGCTCCCTGCTTCAGGCTCCCCACAGCAAACCAGCAGGATGTGAGACCCAGGGTGCAAGTTAGGAATGGGAGCAAGTCGCTCCAGGAGGACAAGAACAAAGGGAAAAGTCTGATGGGTGAAGGGCATGGGACTGAAATGCTTAATGCATCAGGCTATCTGAAGAAGCGGTGGAAATTCTAGCCTAGGAAAAGGGGGGAGCCATAGAGAGACATTACCAAAAACCAAGCAAATATTTTCTGACCATCCCAGCACAGGGTAGAGGGGACAGGCAGGTATGTGATCAGAAGAGGGATTAATGGGCAAGCAAGGGGATAAGCTGTGTGCTTCCCAAGCAGGTAGCCAGCCTGCTGTCCCAGCACCGCCACATCAGCAAGTGGTAGTTACACACATTGAGGGGAGTTGCTTTTCCCTGGGTCTTGCAACAGGTCAGTGTGCATCCAGCACAAACCTGGCCCCACAGCTCCGCCTTCACCTCAGCTTGGAAAACAGGGAAGAAATCTGGCTTAAAAGGAAAGCACTATGCAGGTGAGTCAAATGCCTCTTCTGCTGTTGGCTCCGTTGGTAAGCAAGTCACACAGACTGCCTGTGATTCAGTCTCCATTTCCAGAACAGGAATGACAGCCCATCCTTATTTCCCAGGGACACTGTGAGAGGAGAATGCATCCTGTAGTCTGGAAGACTCACCAACCTGTGGTAGCAAGGTTTGTTCATATACAAATCTTTTCATACACAAATCTTTTCTCACAGAGCCTCAGTGCAGGCAGGAAATCTCTTGCCTCCTCAGCATTCACAGCTCGTGAACATACAGGGAAGCATTTATTTTGAGAGCTGAGGGGGCCCCTTTTGGTTCGGGCTGTTGTGATGGTCTCTGTAAATGTAGTGAGGCACAGCAGCACACAGAGGACAGGAAAAGGCATCTGTAGCACAGCAAGTATGACTGGGCTATGAAGTCACTGCCACTGGGCGTCACTATGCCCACGAGTTTAGCAAAAATGAAGAAGTAATCTTTTTCTTACAAGCACAGCAAAAGTATCCAGGCTTGTGGAGAACCATGGTCTTCTGTTTGCAAAGTCAAGTCAAGCCCTCAGGGGCTTGCCTGTGGCAAATTTTCTCATACTTGCCTTCTTACACTCTCCCTTCTTGTCCAGAGGGCTGTGGCCAGCAGCAGAATGATGGAGCACTGCTCTTGAACCAGGTATCTGGTTCAGGTGTCTATTCCATAGTTCTGTAGCCTTGTATAAAAACATTGTCTGGATCAGGGTGATATGAGTGACCTCATGTACATGCTTTGTCTTCTTCCCCATCCCAGGAGGAGGGACAGGGACCATGTCTTAGTTATTGCCACTGCAATCACGGAGAAGCTCAGTGCACCCACAATTTACCATCTTGTTTTTGAAGGGCAGACTTTTGCAAGATGCCAGGATCCTGAACACTGCTAGGGTTTTGTCTGAGACTGACTAAATCTGCTTAAATAAATGTAGAAAAGCAATGAAATCTTCTTCTGAAATGAGGGAGTACATGGGGCAAAAACATTGGATTAGCAGCAGTACTTTAACAAGACAGTGTTCTTTCAGTGTTGGGATTAAATATGCAGACAGGCTGCTGTACCTGTGAAAAATGCCACATTTGCAAGAACTTCTCTTGTCCTTCTTTAATCTCTTGGTGGATCCATCTGTGGCATCTGCACTACCACTTATCAGTGGGAATCAGTGGTATACAGTATAATCCACTCATTTCACCCACACAAGTACCTACCATGACAGTCCTGCTGAGCTACCGCCAACCATCTACCATTCTATTCATGGTTCATCACTCTTTCTCCCATGCCTTCTCTTCATCCTTAGAACTGCTGAAACTGTCCCAGTATTTACTTTCCTTCTGTGCCAAGGACGAGCCCTGGACTTTACCAGAGACCACCTTTGCATGTGCATGCAACCTGATGTTGCCCCCACCGTGAGGGTTTTTTCATCGCTAGTGTAGCTTGCTCTGTTTCCACCCAACAGTGGTAGTACTCACACCAAACACCAACAGCACTGCAAAAATATTAACATATCACATACATTTCCATGGGCATTAATAATGTCACAGCTCCCTGCTGCACAGCAGATCTCAGAGGTGTTTTGCATGATGACGTACTAATTTCTTTCCCCCCAGTTATCAAGAGAAAATTTCAGTGTCAAAGCCCCACATGCCAGGCAGGCTTGCTTCAGTTTTTGTGAGATGAAGCAAGGGTAAACTTTGGTCTGAGCACCCAGCTGAGACAGCAGTCAATGCATTCAGAGAGGGCAAACAGAAATTTTTACTTCTCAGTTCACTGCCCCATCTAAACCTCACTTCTTTTTCAGCTCTCTGTGCACCAAGAGACAGCACCCTGGAGCGAGGGTGCAGGCTAGCAGCGTCACTGCCTTAACCATTCCTGGGATGTGCGGCTCAGCAGCTAAGGCAGCTGCGCTGTCCTTCCCTGCTGCCCCATCACCCAGCAGCAGGAGGTATGACCAAGGTGTGGGAGAGAAATGTGGTGGCTTAGAATTAGCTGGGGAAGAACAGAAAAAGGCCAGGGAAAGACAGCAGCTATTTCAGTGAAATTACATTACTTGTTTTCAGGGTCAGTACTTAAGTAATGGTAAGACTGCACACAATGCTGTAAATCTCTCCTTAAGCATAAGCATATGGAAAATATTGTGGGATAAATTACATCATAAATTATAGTTTCTCTGTTTTCACTCAGTCCTCCCTTCCCTTGATGATTAATACTTCACTCCTACCTCATTTCATGGGCTTTCTGCTTTGCCATACAGGAGACATGACAGCCATGAGTCCCAAAGGACTCAAATTCTTCTACAAAATTACTTTTGGGCTTCCCAAGTATCAAGAACAGAAAGAAAACAAAAAGCTGTGCTCAGGCAGAAACAGATGGACACATTGTAAATGAAATAGCAAGTGCTAATGCCTGTTCAGAGGTGGGACCCATGCTTTGCTCCTTTCACCTGGGAAAAATCGGGTGAGGCAGTGAGCTGGACGTGCGTGTGGTGCTCCCAGGAGAGATCTCAGCACTTGATGATGAATCCAGCCATGGGTTTGAAAAGGTCAGCAGATGCACTTTTCTCATTTGAGATGAGGTGCAGCTCTGAAGCACATTGCCTTCAGGCTGTCCACAAGGTCTCAAGTTCCCATTTTGCTGCTGCATCACCCACAGTTTTGCTTCTCAGTCTTCCTGTCCTTCTTGCCAGGGTGATCATCATGCCCACCCTTGCAGAAGCTTCAAATCCTCTGAAGGGCACTGTCTCCATCTGCTTTGAAAGGAGTCTTTATTGTGATTTGTGCTACACTAGAGCTTACAGCCACTCAAGTTCTGGCATCTAGAGCTGGTCAGAAAGCAGATTTCATGTCCCATGAGAAAATGTCAAGATTTAAATGCTTTTATTGTAAAGGAAGCAGAAAAGTGCAAATGTATTTCTTTTTACTTAAATTATGTCCCAGGGAGATTTGCCTAGCTTTGATCCTTGTTCTCTTTCCTCTTTTCTTCTTTTTGCTTCTCCACTAAATAAGGTAAATATTTGGAATCATACAATAAAATCCTCACTTCAGAAATAACTTCAGCTTTGTACACAGGCTTATTTGATGTACTTTTGATGGTAAAACACATGCAAGTGGTGAAGAATATACTGTTGTGTTGATGAAGTGCTGCCCTGTCCCCTGGAAAAAAAAATAATCAGACATTTGTGCTCAAACACTTTCACCTTTTCTAGCACGCTCTTTGGCAATCAAGGTGATCTCCAGTTTGTGTAGAAGCTGTTTTGCTGTTGAGCTGGGGCAGAATATGAGGGGAATGTTGAGCCTACCTTGTTTTAATGAAATCACTTTATCTTTCTGACCAAGATGAAGGCTTGTCCCTCTCCCATCAGAGGCAGAAGACAGAAATGGACGGGAAGGGAGAGAGGAGGAAGAGTGTGGGATATTCCCACTGCAGTCCCAGGACGGACATATCTCTGTAGCTAGGTCAAGTTACAGACAGAATCTGTCTGAAGATCGGAATGAATTTTTGAGGTTTTCCCCCTCAATAATTTCATGTTTTCCATGCAGAGATGAGGTTGTGATGTTTGCCTTTGGAGGTCTGTTGGTCTTTGAAGTGGCTTCTTAAGTTTAAAGTACATATAAGGCAGAATGAAAAAGAGACAACTTACACTATTTCCTGTAATATGACAAATAATTCAGATTCATTTTAATAACTGATCGCAGTATCATGGTCATTCTTGAGCAGTTCTGCCACATATGGGTTTTCTCTATTTGCTTTCAATATTATCTTATTCTGCACCCTCATGTATATTTCTGTTTCATGGCCTTCTAAATGAGCCTCTTGTTTCGCATATGGATTAAAAACAGTGGGCAGAGGGGCTGCTTCAAGAACATGGCTTTTTCTGAATGTTGCATATGATTTAGCAGAAATATAGATCACCTATTGCTTCTACCAGGTGGCATTATTTTCACAGCAGTCACTGAATTATCTCTAGTAGCAGAAATGAGGGTCAGTTATTTTTCCTTCAGTTACCCTTGAATTTAATTTAGTTTATCGATCAATTTCCAGACCCTCAAATAGCTGCCTGGCAAGTAAGAAATGTGTCATGCAAAATTATTACTTTTGCCTCAAATTTTATACACCCAAGGTGTAAAAGCATCTGCTTTTTAGACCAAATACATTTTTCTGGTTTACTTTTCCAGCTGAAAGCTCTGAACAGGTTATTTAAATCAAGTAATATGTTTCTGCTTCATGTAAAAGCCTTTGTCACTTAGCTGCCATGGGCACATTCAGCTTTTCACCAGAGAGACTGATAAAGGTTTTCTCCTGTAACATGAGGTGTTTAGCATCCTTCTCTTACTGCATTAAGAATTAGCTACATGCTAGGCAAATTCTGCAGCTCCCTTGAGAGCATCTCTCTAGTCTCTTTTACCCAGGATGACTGCTGTTGGAGAAGGCCTTTCAAACTATATGGTAACCTGTACTTTCAGGATTTTTTCTAATGTATTTATAAGAAAGGGTTGAGGAAGGAGCTGGGTTTGTATTCTTTATTCATTGAAGTGGCAGTCTGTTGAAAGTGTAGGGACAAGTGCTAAGCAATGCAGAATGAAGGGTTTTAATCATACTTCTTTAAACATTTATTTATATCTGTTGATGTTGCTCTCTACTTCCAGTGTATAAAGAACACTGGGGTGAAAAGAAGCCTTTGTTGAATATTTAAAGTGCCACTTTCTTCAAGTAAGCTATAAAATCTCATAACAAACATGTCTGAGATGTCTAGGAATCTTTCAGCAAAACCGTAGATGGTTCCTGCTTTACGGGGTTTGAGGGAAAAAAAGTAAAATAAGCAAAAACCTTTAAAAAAATAACAATATTTTCTAGGCTTATGGAAATGAAAATGGACTAATCTTAAAAAAGAAAAAAGAAAAAAAAAAGAATATGCTACAAAGCCTTGGCACCTTCAGTTGACATAAGGGCCTTCAATCTGTTGAAATGAGAATTTTTCTTAGTTGTTTTATGCAGATAATGAGCTTTTCCCCCCCATCTTATGTTTCATGCACATTCTTGTTGGCACCAGAACATTCTTTTCTCCTTTAAGAAACAAGGAAAATGCAGTACAAATTCATTGTTATGTCACTTTATACTGATGACAAATAGACCTTTAAATGTATGACAGCCAGAAGAATTTGACACACCTTTTGAAGACAAAAAGACAAAGAGGTCACGGTCAATTTAAGCACAGAATTTTAGCTTCTAACCGCATTTGGTCTTATATTAAGAAAAAGCATTTAATGGATTATTGCAGGGAAATGGAAAAAGCTGGAAAAAAATTGAAAATCATCTGACACAGCACTGAATTTCTAGCATATTTTTCAGTGTCTGTCTTCAAAAAAATGAAGCAGCTACATTTTTCAAAGAAAAAAAAATGTAATGGTCTTTGTTGCTGATAAATGGGAATTACCCTAGAAATCAGTTTACTGTGTACAAATCCCTTGCACACAGTACAGTGAGAAATGTATTCTTTAGTAAATAGAGCAAAAGAAGCTTTGAATTTGCAGTGGGACATTGATGAGACAGCAAGGCTGGTTTTGTTTCATGCTGATCATGCCAGAACACCCAATTAATCTGCATCTTGCACTCTTTCCCCCCTCCTTGGCTACCTGTGACACTAATTTTCATTCTCTTATTGTTATTATTCACCCAGCATTGTTCAGACCCTGGTTGTGTGTTGAAGGTTGGAACATAGTTATTGTGGGAAAGAGTCTCTAGGTTATAATGGACTGCCTAACTCTTCTGCTGAAGATTGAGGGTCTGTGCTCTTTTCAGGTCTAGCAACAGTAGTCAGTACCAAAATATGGTAAAAGTGTGAGGTCTCTGTTTCCCAGTCTCACAGATAAAGTGGTCAATATCTCAAAAGAAGTGCATAGGCTAACTAGTATTCCTGGAGGAGTAGGAGCATATATATGTACAGAAAAGCATGGATATGGCCTCTTTGCACCTTTTCTAATGCAAAGATAACAAACAGGTATGGGGCAGTTTTACAGTGGTTGAACAGGTACTCTGTCATCTGTTTCCACTTTCACCTTTTCTATTTCCAGCAGTGTGGGCCTTCTTGTGTGCCCGAGAGCTTTTCCCAGTTTTCTCCAGTTTAGCCTCATTACACAGGTCAGCTCTGCAGGTAAGTGTGGAAATACAGCGTATCCAGGACCTGGACAGCTCTGCCAGTGCTTCTGGTCATTTTGTTCATTACGATTCAGAAATTGAAACTTATAACTTCTTCTCAGCTTGCTGAAAATTTAACCTAAATCCTGCAACTATTTATGACCATGAAAACTTTAACAGCACCCTGCATGGAATTAAGCACCTATTCACCAATGGTAAAGTCATTACTTAGACCTTTGGCTGAAAATCTGGGTCAAACTATGCAGCTTTCTGGTTCCCCCTATTTTTTCTTCTGGATGTGACATTTCCACTCTAAACAGTTCTAAATATCTTCTAATTTTCTATTTAAACATATATGCCTGTTCTATGTCAAAGTGTATCTGATGTTCTTCCTAAACAAGTAGTTTCTCTCGCTTCTTCCATAAGCCTTTTTCTGTTTAAAGTTACTTACTGCTAACTCCTCTAGGAAGAGGCCACCTCATTAACACTGGCTTTGTGGTGTGTCTGTGGCACAGACCAACTGTGTTCTTAGCCATGAGTTTTATGTGTGGTGGCAAATTGGCAAACTCAATGTGTAAGTAAGGTGGGGTTCAGTAAGCTGTCTGGGTCTCAGAAGTGCCCTGTGTCACTATAATCCTTTCTTATTCAATGGGGTTTGCTACCCAGATTTTGTCTTGATGCAGTCATAGTCTTTACCACTATAGTTGTACTGGTAAAGTGTTTTGTGGTGCTGACTCTGCCAGTGGAGGGCAGAAATTTAGAGGATCTTTCAGGGTAGTTTCTGCTGAGTGAGGAATGGGAGAAATACTGGCAGGTCAAACTCAAGGAAGTAAAATTCAAGAAAACACAAGACAGAAAGAAGTTTTTAGTTGATCGGTTTAATTGTTTTCTGGGTACATTAACAGTCCATTCCCTATTCGCTGGCTAGTCAACAAAACTAACATCTATTTTTGCACCCTTACAACCCTTCTTATTCAAATGTCAGTGCCCAGAATAAATATGACTAACATACTTCTTTTATCAGCCTTCCAGTAAAATAAGACCAGGATCGTGATTATTGATATTTTGAAAGAGGCAAACGGGGCAAAAAGTCAAAGCAATACTCTAAGAACCTTTTAGCCTGATAAACAAGGGAGAAGTTGTCCTTTTAATATCTTCTTATATTTACATTATTAAATATGCAAATTACATGAGATAACAAAAGTCAAGAAGTCTGTTTCTGCTTTTGCTTGAATTAGTAGAAAATTAGCAGAAAAAAAGAGTTTTCAACTTTTTTCCCAATTGTAATTTGTTGTATTAATAACATTTTCTTGTAACTTGCTTCACATTTTGACTGCCTTTCAACTAGAGGCTTGTTATCAACCCCTGACTCGGTCTGGCCTTTCTTACTAGCCCAGGAAATGTGAGCTGGTAAACTGGGAAAACCATGCTCTGAACACAGTTACCAAAAACAGTGCAGGGCTGGGTTTATTTTTTTATTAGAAAACATCAAGAACTATTACCATATAAAAACTGTGATTTTTTTCTCTCTCATTTGATACTGTTATAAATCATACAGTATGAGACTGTCACGAGTCAGAGTATATTTATTTTGGATCTCTCCAAGTAAGCAGCAGTCCAAGTAAGAAGTCTGCTTTGAGTAAGCAGCATTTTTAACACGAATACATACTTAGCAAATTGTCATTGTATAAAGTTTGGCTACATGTTAAAGTGCACAGAGTATGGTCTTTTATACATAGAGGGAAAAAAAAGATCAGTTTAAAAATTGTTAATTTATATGAAGAAAGAGACTCCCTGATGTAGACTACATCTACTTTGGCATAAACATATAGATTTTTGCACCGTGTGCTGCTGAGAGCCTGCTTTTAATGCCTCAGACAATGAAAAATTTCTACCTGAATGTAAGAAGAGAGATAAGATATTCTCAGCAATCAAGTATTTTGTCTAATGAGGGTCTTACAAATTCAGCAACCTGTTAAAGTTAATGTTAAATCTCCCAGGACCATATTGCAATTTTTTAGACTTCTGAATTTTTGATCTGGTATTGTAATAACAACACCTATTTTTTTTAAGTACCATATCTCAGAATAACATGAAGCACTTTTCAATCAAGACAAATGCCTATGGAAAAATTCACTGACATTGTCTGTTATAAACAGTAATTACTATATTTCAGTTTCGATGTTTTGGTGAAAGCAAATTTCTTTTTTTTTTCTTACCATAAAAGCTCTAAAAACTCACAAACACCAGTTTTATTTTAATGAGTAAAAAAGCCCAATAAATACATCTGAAGGAAAAAAGTTTTTAAATATTCCTGTTTAAAATTTACTTAGGTTTTTAAAAATTTCATGGAACTAAATATTAGTATTCTTTACAATATGAAATTCAACTACCTACCAAACTGGAACATTGTTTATCTTGGTATTTCATTAGCACAACACACAAATAAATTAAAACAAACAAACAAACAAAGAAACAAACAAAAAACCCCACCAGCAACATATAAAGCAAAATTCTTCTCTTGCAATATAATAATAACAGATGTAATTTAGGTAAGATGTGGATTCGAAGTAATAAAAAAAAAGTAAATTCAAAAAGACTGCTGTCCTTTTTGACTATTAAATTTGGAGAAAAAATAGTTTCACTTGCCACAATTTGCTTTACCTTCTTTTGCGTTTCTTCCCATAAATCAGGTGGTCTGTACTCCCACATTCTTCTGTAAAACCATCTCAGCTGTATAGCCAGTGTCTCCATTTGCTGTGTGTCCTTTGTGATTAAGGAGGCCTTGCCTAATTCAAAGGGGTCTGCAAATCACGTCCATTCAGGAGAGTGTTTCAGTGTTGGAGAAGAGGGGGCATGGGTAACCTGGGTGGCTAACCCCTGCCTCCCCTACCCTTCATTTAATTTACAAATTTAGTTTGCATGAAATCAGGTTGCATTACGCTGGAACTGCTCCATCACATGGAGGCTGTCTGTTGTCTTCCTAAGCTGATATTTCCTCATCTACCTGCATTAAGTACACACGCAATACGATTATTCCTAGACATTTCAACATTCCCTACAATTAGGAGTAGATGTCATTCCTGATAGGTAGAGTTGTGAGTGGCAAGTGGTCCCAGTAGGCAGTGGCTCTGTGGTTATTTATCACTAGCAGGGAAGTGACTTCAGCATTTGCTGTAGCCGGGGCAGGATGGCCAGCAAACAGCTTATGCTATGCACCTCCCCTGCGACACAGGCTATTTCCGCATCTCTTGACACAAGGGGCAGTCAAGGTCAAAAAGTCCTGGAGAGCAAGGTGGGCCTGGGCTGGGAACGCAGCATTAAAACCTTTTCCAGTTTATCTCGTATAGAACCACTTAGGTTGGAAAAGACCTTAAAGATCATTGAGTCCAAGCATAAACATATACATTTTAATTTCAATGTTCTAATTAACCTCCATTTTAACCTTGTAAAAACTTAGACCACATGGGAAC
This sequence comes from Falco rusticolus, assembly GCF_015220075.1. Classification (NCBI taxonomy): domain Eukaryota; kingdom Metazoa; phylum Chordata; class Aves; order Falconiformes; family Falconidae; genus Falco; species Falco rusticolus. The sequence continues at coordinate 10,948,793 of NC_051210.1, forward strand.
TGTCAACATGGAGGTGCCAAAATGAGCTATTTCTATTAGGTCTGCACTTTACACTTGTCTGCATGCATGTAAACAAGTCCACAACTGCAAGGCATAAGAGAGAGCTTGGGATGTAAAATAAGCCATTAACAGAGAAGATGAGAGATCATGCACCATTGTGGGCTGCATTTCAGTTAAGGAAAACAGACAGAAAATTCAGAACCATCCTGCTCACAAAGTTTGTATGACCTGTGCCACTGTGATGTGGCACAGTGTGACGATGAGCAATGTTTGTGAGCTGATTTAGAGAAAAATTGTTTTAAAAATAATATTTAAATTATTAGGTGTTCTTCAAGGAATTTTATTTAATATATTTAATAATTGTATTGTCCGCCACGTAATTTAAGTATTTGTTATATGATGGGTTATTTAATGTTTGATAAACAGTATTTAAAGAGAAGATTTTAAAATAGAACTCTTTGCTTGACAATGTCCCACTAGCTCTTCTACTAGCAACTTTCCAGACCCTAAGGACTAAAAGATTTAAAAATGCTCTTGCAACAGGATTCCCCACTAGTGACCAGCTTGAAGCTGGATTCCACACTTCCTATGAGTAACACACCAGTTATGGTGAGCTTCAACTGGGCGTCTGTAGTACAGAATCAGTAACACTTGAACTACCATTTCCCACAGAAACAAAAAAAAACCCTAGGCTGTGCTTAACTAGACATAATGTGAGCAGTACAACTCATAATGCTGGGGCTAGCCCACAGTGCAGACTCACCCCCATAGTTTGCTGGGCTGCTGCCTTTTTGTGACTCTGTCACAATACCTGGTCTTTCCACAGTCAGAAATGAGCCTTTCCATCTATCCCCTCTATATATCTCCCCTACCAGAAGTTCTGTGCCTGTCTGATATAATGATAATGGCCAAAAAAACCCTGTCATTTTATATTGGTCAGAACAGTGAGTAAACCTAACATCACAAATTATTTTTCCCAAAGTAGTTTTCCAAAGCTCCTTTATTTAAAACAGGATTAATGACATCAGGTAATCCAATATGGTTCTGGTACATTGTTAATTTCCTTTACCCAGTTATGTCAATTAAATGCAAGCCATTAGTGCAACTGCTCAGTTTGTTCTAATGAGGGATGTATTGATTTATAATGAAGATTTTTTTTTTTCAAGTTTAAATGTAGCTTGGGAAAAATGGTCGGGAAGCCTGACAGGACACACATTTTTGTTCCACTTAGGCAACGTATTCACTTTTTCCCCTCCACAGCTGCTACAAATGTCTACAAGTATACAATGAGATGGTTAATTACAATCATGATTCCACAATTGGATCTGTGTGGGATCTCTGCAGAGATGCTTGAAAGTGCAGATGAAGATCAGGCCTAATTGTACTGCATTTTGAGAACAGCCCAAACCGAAGGTTGCTCTGAGGCTGTTCTCTGTGCATTTGAAATGGCTTGGTGTGAGAAATACTCTTGCAACCCAGAGGTCTATAGTCTATGTGCAGAGCAGCATGCTTCTCTAACTTTGTAGTTTGTTACTGCTCCATGTGCACAGATCATGATGCTGCATTACGTACAAAAAGTCATAAATATGGGAAAGCAGTTCTGTGTTGGCACAAGTTCTTCCCTTCAAACCTGGGGGTGGAGGGAAGCCAGGGGAGTCTCAGAGTGCCTGCACGTACAGATGCTGATGTCCTGTCTTGTTTCTCAGCAAGTCTATTTTCAAGCCAGGGCCAAAAGCTGTAATTTCCATTCAGCAGGTCATAGTTGCTTTCCACAGTCATTTTCAGGTCTACAGAACAGCTCTGAAGGTTTTATTTGAGCACACGTGGCATGGTTGGGATGTTTTTCAGAAATAACTTCCAATAGCCAAAGCCATAAAAAACATTTGCAACAACCTGTATGAAGACCTAGGTATGTAGCTGGGGAGAGTTTGAACCTAAATTCACTTCTCAGTTAACTTGGGTCACAGGCTTTACAACTGATTAAGAAGGAGGAATGTGGTCTTCTGGACATTCACAAGTGAAAAAAAACAACCCACAGACTTAAAAGAGAATTAGTTAAAACCATCACATCCTGGGTTTGTTCCAGGAAATTTGCACCTAAAGAGGGCCAGGGCATGAGATCCTGCTGGAACAACCATCCTGTTGTGATGAGTGAAGCCCTAACTCAGGGAAGAATCCACATCCTGAGAAGCACTGTCTCCTCTCCATCAGTGTGACATTTCCCAAGCAGAGCAGCCCCTCTCCACGACGCCCACTGAAGCATGGCTGAGTCTCTCCAGCAAGCTAGTATCAGCCTGTGAGAGACAGGTGCTTCCCATCAGACCAAACAAGTTCTAGCTTTGGTGAAAAAAACAGGCTTGGCTCCTATGCAAAAATATTCCATCACTCTGCTGTAGTGCACCACAGAGGGGAATTCTACACCAGAATGCTGCAGAAACTCCTCCAATCAGCAAGGTAATTAATTCTAACTAACAGTCCAACTCCTACAATTACATAATATCTATATATGTTTCAGGGGTGAAATTACTGTCAACAATTGGCTATTTTTTCCACTATGTTTCATGGAAAAAAAAAAAAAAAGGAAAAAGAGCCCCAGACTTAAACTTTGGGCCCAGTTCATCTTTGTTCCTGTCTCTTTGTACAAGTGGGCCTACTGCAAACGGCCCCTGGGATTAACTTTAAATCCTTCTTGAGGATCTGCACACAGTGCCAAAATTTCTCCACACCTGAGAAGGTCTATGACCTCTGAAACTGGAGAGAAAGATGGGGAAAGTGTGATGAGGATAGTAAGGGTAAGGCAAGCCTACGTGCTAGTGAATTTCCAACTCTGTGCTATTTCTGGAAGCAAAGCTGCAGAGACCTGTTGTTCACCTGCTAATGAAGGACTGATTTTTCCTGGGCTTCACCTTAAGGCTCTAATGGTCAGCTTCAACCTCTTGTGCATTGCATACTTCAAATGCACCTTTATCTCTCCTGCTTCAAGTGTCTGAGCTCTTGCAGGTTCAGGTGCACTTCAGTCAATCACAGGTGTTAAGAACAGTTGGTGATCATTACTAAGGAGGCATTTCAGAGCCAGGACTTCAGTCTGGAGGCAGCTCCGTAACAACAGGAAAATGTACAAACCTCTGCTTTTGCAGAAATAGGGGTCATGAGACATGCAGGTGACGTCAGCCCTAGAGAAAGTTGGCTTGAAAATGACCATATGAAAAAAAAAAAATCAAATAGTTTTCTGCAGCCACAAAAATCTGTACATCTCTTTTTTTTTTCTTTTTTTTTTTTCCCTTTCAAAATGACCATACTTAAAAAGTCTTCCTGAGGAGAAAATATCAAACACTTGCAATTTTCCCATAAAGCTCAGCACAACTATTATTTGGCTCTTACTTTGCTTTTACTGAGATAGCATTTTTTTCTGTGATAAAGCATAAATGGAATTAACTTCCAGTCATTCTCATTTGCATTTGTGCCTGAGCAGAGCTTGACAAATGGCTCTGGAATTTAATGATCATTTGGTTACCTTTATAGTGTTTGAAGAAATCAGGGTTTGTTTCATGCCCTCCCCCATGCCAGGATAAAAGCAAAACAAGCAAAGCCACCTAAACTTTCTTTCCTTCCAGAGGGGTCTCTAATCCCATACTACCTGAGACACTATATCCACAGTAAACTACTGGGTCTTTTTAATAGAAGCCTGTTTTGATATCTTGTATAAAAAGGTATTATGTATATGCTCAGAGGTTTTTGAGTCATGCTTTTCAACTAACAAGTAGTTTACTATACTGTAACTCATGGTATGGAGTATTTAAAGTGTAATATTACAGATTTATGTAATTGGCATTTGACTTACACAGAATCTCTAGCAGACCAAAAGTGTTATTTTAAACTCTGTTTGAGTTTAATAATGGAGCCAATACTTAATTAGTGCCAGATTTTATATGTGTCTGCCTGAAGAGACCATACACTCCAATGCTACACACCTGTAATCAAAAAGCCAAATTTCACTCCTAAGAAATCACGAGAAGCAGATAGCTATTTGTAAATTTTGAATGCCAGAAAGAACTATTCTTATAATTTAGCCCAAATTTCTCTGGCTCATAAGATGTTGAATTGAAGTCATTTCTGCATCCTATGTTAATTCAAATCCTATAGAAAGATATGTAATTTAATGACTTCACTAAGTGGGAATAACCACAAAAAGAAGAGACTGGTGTTCCTTTGCAGAAGTTATATCATAGTCAGCTATTCCAGCATTGAAGTGCTGAATTCACAGTTAGCAGTTATAACTATTATTTTCAAGGGTTTTTGTACTGTAGATTCCTGGACAATGTAAATCTTTCTAATTCAGTGGGGGCAAAAATACATTTTTACTTCCTTATTTTGGTCTTCTTTTATTTAAAAAAATAAAAAAGAGGAAAGGAAATTACAACCTTTAAAAATAACTACTAATTTCAGGTGGGTATGCAGTCTGAAGTATGTGATAACGCGGAAAATATTTGAAGTCATAAAACAGTCTCAGCTTGATAATCATTCCGATGTCGGCATTTTGTGCAGCATTTTATTTAACTTAAGGACTGTTTCAACATATACAGACATATAAATTGTATATATTTCAAAAGTGTGATATTTCATACTCAAGTCAATGCCAGTGAAAGCCATTAAACTGACCACACCGGAGCCCAATAGCCTAAATTTACCTGGACATCAGGTGTAGTTTGGACTAAGACCATGAGAAGTATGCTGTCAAAGGAATTCCAGCCTGAGAAGATCTGAAATATGATGGGCTAGTGCCAGAAATACAAGAAGCTAAAGTAGTGTCCAAACTAAACAACTGGAGACCTACTTTCTCTTCCTTCCTGGATTTTCACCCTCTTCTATTTCTGGAAGCACCACACTAACAGTGGGAATTTCTTTGAAGAAGATTGCATCGAGATCCTTCTGCAGGGCTTCTGTTCCTTTTGAGGTAGAAGAGGCTTTTTCAGCACAGGTCTAGCCTTCCCCCCTCTTCCAGAAGCCTTGATAGAATCTGCTGTATTATACATGTTTCCTTCATTCACCCTTACCTATGAAAAACAGTAGGGGGATGTTTATCCCAGGGGATAAATCCTGACTCTTTACATCAGTATGTGTTAGCCATGACAGTAACCATCCAAAATGTTTGGGTTTTTTCCTTCCTAAAAGTGTTATCCAATAGGAGAAAATTCCCTGCACAGAGTCCACCTTTTTGTCATCAACACTGATGACTCCAGCCCCTCTAAGGGGAGCTTATTCATCCACCTGTATTTAGGACTCTAAAGCCCAAAGACCAGGACCCTGTAAGGGTTCTTTCTCCCATTCCTTCATAGTCTGAGGAACTGGGTCTTCCTATCTTTTCTCTCCATGGCACACAGCATTTGGAGAAGATGTAATAGACCACTGTCCTAGGGTGAAGGGATCTAGCAATACCCAGTATCTCCCCATTGGTACTTTGTGACAATGTAAAGAAGCTTCCTTGTGTTTGGAAGCCTATGACTAATGAATGGAGGTTTCCCAAATAGACTGGCTCAGAGGAGACAGGTCAAGCCCTGGCACTCACCCGTACTGTGGAATAAGCCTCACGAGAACATCTGGACGTGAAACGCATCTTCTCTTAAAACTAGAAGCTGAAAGATTCCAACAGAAAGTTGACAATCTTAGCTTTTGAAAGTTGATGTTGTTTCAAGGGCAGACTATAAGCTCTTCATGGTTCAGGGAAAAGGATGATTTACTACAAGCAGAGAGACTTCATTTGACCCAGGAACAACCTAAGCTGAAAGTAGTTGATGCCTGGGGGGCTGCTGTGGGAACTATCATTTACTCCTGCCCTTGTTTTCACTCTTATTTAGGTCACCATTGAATGATATCAGAGTAGATGGACCCTCAGTCTGATGTATTCCAGCCACTCTTGCACTCCTGTGTTGTGATCTCACATGGAACTGAAAATCAGACTGGATAAGATGTACAAAAGATGGAAGATTACATCAACAAAGAGAAAACCAGTCCAAACTAGGCACACATATTTTAGAAATTGAATAGATGTAGTGTTAACATTTTCTTTGCAGAATTGTTTCATCTTCCAATGCTAATTCCATCTTCAATATCCAAGTGGTTTCTCTTTTGACCAGTAAAGTTAACTGTCTCTTGATATTTTCAGCTGTCTAACTGGCATCCAGATAGGTACATGTTCATAGGTAAGAAAGAGACCATTCAGTCCTGTTGAACACCTTGAGGCTCAGCAGACCAGCAAGCGCGCAGTGTGCTGCTTTCCATGAAAGCACAACACAGCTCAAGGTTTTTCCCTCTGACACAACTTACGCATTTTGCAGGAAAAATAACTATTGTAATGATAATAATAACAGCCGATTTCATAGAACAGGAGAAAAAGATGTAATAGATTAATATAATTAAACACACCTGAACTCCAAGCTGGGAAAACACCGTATCTAGAGAAGCAAAGCTTTCATAGGAAGCCATACCCAGTGATGGGTATAGAAATATGGAAATATGTAAAACAACAGAGGCTAAGCTTCCTATTTCCACTTTGCTTCTTTCTGAGTTTTATTTCTGCCTGATTTCTTTTATGACCTGTACAGAAGTGGGTCTTGACACCTTTTGGACAGTTTGATCCAATCAGTCATATAGTCTTACCCACTCAACGGCCCAGAATCAACCTGACTAACTTCAGCCAGTTCGGTGAGGCTGTATCTTAATGAAGGGCAGATGATCTAGTCTTCCAAGGTATATTCTACATTTTATACTTCTACTGAAGATATGAAAAAGGGATGCACAAAGAGAAGAACAGAGATCACTGACTCATGGTGGTTGAACTCACCATTATGCCAGTGTCTGCAGGCATCTGCCTTTGCTCTAAAAAGGCCAACTTAAATTTCTCTGAGCAGCCAAACTAATGCCTATGAGTAAAGCAGGTTCTCATTCTTCCTTTTAAGGGAATATCTTGTAATTGGTATCCAGGAGTAGTGCTGCTGGGATGGATGACAAAATGGCTCCATGTTACAGGACTGTGTTGACAGGCTCCCCAGGGCGGAAAACTGAGTACCCTGAAATCTCTTCCCCATAGTTTATTTGTTCCTCTGTTAACCACCAGCACACCCTTCCCCAGCCCTCCCTGCCTGCCTGGGAACAGTCCTCCTGCCCGTTGTGACTAAGGATGGCTCTCATCGCCTCCACAGCCACCTAAAACACTGACACGACTCATGCCATACTCTTTCAGTCAGTCACCACACAAGAGCTTGTGAAAGGACTTTTTTCTTTGATATGTGTTTATGGCTGTCTCAGAGGGACCAGGGCAGTTTACCAGCATGGTTACCTCAATCAGCTTTATAGCTTCTGTACATGTTTTCAGAAGTGAATCAAAGTGAAAAAGCCCTTTCCTTTCTACTTCATCCCTGCAGAACAATAAATACCTTTACTCTGAAGGAACTCACTCTGTCTGTAGGTTGTTTAGCAGGCAACCTTCCTCTACCCCTCCCAGCTTCCCCCTATTCGTCTAAAGGACATCATCCTTTGTGGAATTACTCCTAGAGTCACTACTTGCTAAGCTTCAAGGACAATGTTTTTATAATTGGACATCAGCCAAAACAACAAGCGTATCTAAACCTCTCAATTGTGTGCCTATTGCCAATTTTACTGCTGCTTAACCTCAAGGAATTCAGCTTTGCTTTGAAACAGCTCATTGTTTTGAGTCAGACTTTCTTCTAATTACCTTTCATCATTTAAGGGAAAGTTCTGGCAACTCCCATAGAACTAGTGAAGGGCATAATTGTAATGGATGAATATATCTGATTTTCTCACTTACATGTACATTTTCCCTCATCGTGTCTCAAATTTTATGCTCCACAAAGTGAGGTTGTCTAAATCTTTTGATTTAACACACTGTAAGGAATCCCAGTTCAGAATTAAAACCAGTTAAGGGACTAGGCGTTTACAAGAGAAAGGCTAGGATGCTATAATCAGTGAAATCAGTAGGAGTCTTTCTTTTTGACTTTAATAGATTTTAGATAAGGCAACAAGTGGAAGCAAGCATAACTGCTTGAAAACCCAGTGTCTGTCATCAGGATGAGAAGTATGAGGTGCATGCTCAGACTGACAGGGAAGCCATGCTCAGATCTGCCAGTTCCCACCTCAGAGACAACTTCTATTTTGTGAAAAAGCTTTACATTCCACTGCTTTTACTGTAAATGGGCAAAGGAAGACAAGGAAGACACTAATACCTTTATGAAAACTCATGAACTGTTTATCCAACTCATGAAGCAAAGCACACGACACACACCAATCCTTTCAAGGCTGTTTTACTTCAAAACATGATGTACTGGTGCAATATGAAATTGGAGCAATTTCTCTGACAAATGTTAACAACAATCTCTCAGTGTTTCTTCCCAAAGTCAGTGGAACAAGGGAGAGTCCAGAATACCACACCATCAGGCCAGTTCCCTCTTCTTCACGTCCATCCAATGCGAGATGAGACCTTTACTTCAATATGCCCCGTGAAAGAGCTCCTTTGACAAGCTGCCAGTATGATCAAAGTTTGGGTGAAGCTCCTGAAAGAATAGTGGTTGGACACAGAAGTTTTCTGGCCATCAAGGACAGCATGCCCCCAACAGCAAGGAATTCCTCCACTAATCTATTACAGCAATCCCATGCCCTTGCTAACCTTCAAGGCCCTGGCTTCAAAGAGAAGACATAACACCTAGGCACCTGTTTGTTTATGGACCCGTGACTGTACACAGAGGGATCTGCCCAAGCATGTCTGTAATTTAATTGCTGTGCTTTCTTGGCATGATGGGAAAGCGATACGAGTTTTCCCTGAGCATTTAGGAGAAACACGTATACCATCTGACACACTCTTGATGTCATGGTAACTATCTCTGTAGTATCTAAATGGCTTCTAAGATTAAAATCTTCCTCAGTTCAGAGCTCCTGGAAAAGCACATTCTCCTTTCTCTCACTGTGTGCTTTATTTCAGGCACTCTAGCTAAGTGGAACAGGTCACAAACATACAGAACATCAGTTACATTTTCTTTTAAAAATGGGAGAAAACTTATCTTTTGATGGGCAAATGAAGAATCTTCCTCTGAAAAACATTAGACTTTCCCACTCCCAATATTAATCTGAAATACATTATAGTTGTAATGTTTTAGAGACTGCAGTTGTATTCTTTTACTGATGTGAAGTAAATAAAAAGGGACAATCTGAACATTTTCCTGGTGACACCTGTTCATCCTCTGAGCCAACAGTTGTGTAAACTGGCTGATTATATTTATTTAAATTAATATTAACTATGCAAACCTTAAAATCCTGCTTCTTGCACCTGTTGCTTCTGTGTGATAAGCACATGCAAATTTGTAATACTCTGCAGTATTTTATGTTAAAAAAATCTAATTCAATGAGAGAATTGTTTATTATTCCATGGTTATTTCTAAATGCATAGAAAAGAGAAACTGGGAATAGCACTTTTCTCCTGTCTGTCTTCATGCATTTTAAAAATGTGCTTGTTACCACTGTCTTGATTTAAATATGATTAAATTGGGAGTGGGGAAGAATGAATTAGCCATAATCATGTAGTGGCAGGCCAGAACACAGGGTGTGTGATGTTCCCGTGATGCCCTCAAATGCTGCTCCTAGAGAATGGCAGTGCAAGAATAAAATACACAAAGGTGGAAGAAAGTTGAGCATCAAAAACCTGTGTCCATCACCTCAAATTTCATAAGAAAGTCTCAGACCCAGATAATGCTACCAAGTTCACCAACAGCATGATATTGGGTCTGAGCTGGAAATACCCACCTTTGGCTAACAACACTATTCCAGTTTAGCACAACAACAAACCCAACAGAAAAAACAGCATTATTAATGTCACTATGCCAGCAGAAGGCATTTTTTGTCAGCTCACCTTACTTTGTCTCATTAGAAAGCTATGCCTCATTAGAAAATGAGAATCTTTTCTCATCAGATCAGATGATTTTTGATTGAATCATTTTGATTCAATCAAAAATGAGAATCACAAAAATCTGATGCCATGCCTTGTACTCCTACCAGGTTCTGATAGCACAGCCAACAAGACTAATCATAGGAGAACAACCTTACAGCACAGGCAAGCCTTGTGCATGGCTCATATGAAATGGTAGCATGGAGAATGATGATTAGTGACAGAGCTGGGGGAGTGAGGCGCGGAGGAGGGGATGGAGGGTGAGATGGGAGAAAAAAGCTTTACATGTGTTTTTCTAAAGTAAACTGATTGCAGTTCTAATTTAATTAGCTGATACTGGGGTTAATTCAAATTTTAATTAACAAAATGTTCCTACTAATTGTAACTTGCATTACCATGGAAGGCTGTTAATTGCTGTAAATGACAGTGTTATTAATGTCCATGACTGCTATGGAAAATGCTCTCCATGGCTAATGGGAGTACCTTCTCCTTTAAACTGCTAATCCATTATCTTCTGACTCTCCTTCTCACTGCCATGTCCATTACAACCCATTATCTTCTGACTCTCCTCCCCACTGACATGTCTACCGCATTGTCCAGGCTCACTTGTCTGTTTCACATCTGCAGATCAGGTTTTCTATGCATCAGCAATGGGAGAACCAAAACACAGCACAAATTACTTGGGCTGGCTGAAGCTGGACAAATCAGGACAAAGCAGGGGCATGAAGAGGTGGTTAGCGAGCAGCAACTTTGCCAGTACAATCAAAGGGCAGGCCTAGTTCAGTTCTTACAGCAAGGCAAAACACCATGTTTCTTCTCCAGCCGAGGCTCAGTGGTCCTACAGACTCATGAGGATTTCTTTCTGCAGCTGCATTTGGCTGTTGACCTACAATCTGCTTTCAGAATCATCTGTATAAGATTGACTTTAACTCAGTCAGTTGCACTCCCAAGAGTTTGCAATTATTTGGACACTTCAGATCTTCTAAGACCTGTAATCCCTGGAACACGCTTCCCCCTTCCTATTTAGTTCAGTCTTTTCATAAAAGTGAAAGAATGCAGAAACAGAAATAGCACTATCCCCCTGAGGAGGACTTACATATACAAAATGTATTCCTCAAACCAAATATTTAATTGATGATCTATGTAGTAATTAACTAAAATATCCCAGACATTCATTTTTATTTACAAAATACAAAGGCAAACATACAGAATGATTATTTTCTAAACACTGGTTTCAAATTTTAACAGAATTGCAGCCCTCATTATCTTTACTTAGGTTAAGAAGGAATACTAGAGGAGGGAGTAATCTGCAATTCTTTGTATTTTTTTTCCTTTTTCTTTTTAATACAGTCCTGATAACTTGGACCAGCCTTTTGAACAGAAAAGGAAAGTGGAGTTTTAAATCTTTTTTCTGGTTTAATCCTTGATTATGAGTATTGTTATTCAGTTACTGCTACTGACAAACATTTGCATGCTTATTTCTTTGTAAGTTTTGTATTTTAAAATCTGAGTAAATCTCTAAATGCAGACTGATGCAGTTCTTTATTCCAATACCTTGCTAATGAGCACCTTTGAGTTGAAGACAAAGTACAGGAAAACATAGCCCAAAAGCATTCCAGTCTTCTGATTGGTAGGCTAAGCTTTGCTCCAGAAATCTTGGAAGCTGAACTGGGTTAAATTCTGCAGCTTGACTGTAAATCCCACAAAAGGAAGAAGGAATCAAATACCAGGCATACTGGTCATGGAAAACAAACCTTAAGATGACAGTTCTGCTGAAGGGTATCTGTGCAAAAAACCCAAACATAGGAGTTACACAGTTTTGATGAAAATAAGGTATTAGAGGGCAAGAAAAATAATAAGCTAAATTGCTTTCTCTTGAGAATATTCATTATTGACTGGAATGCAATTTCTCATTGAGTTTCCTGTAAGAATACATCTTGTTCTTTACATGTTTTCCATTGCATTTGCCATGAATAGTTTGGAGTATGTCAGCCTTTCCATTGTAAAAGCTTTCTTCTCTAAAATACATTCCTGGTGCCTAAGTGTGTGCTCCATCCTAAACCTTAGATTTGTAAGCTATGGGTGGGGATTTGTGTAGAGTGTGAATTAAGAATAAAAAATAAAATTGTAACTGCTTTCTCTACGTAGTAAAAATAACTGAGAAATTTACAGAACAGATGCTCTGCTAGCGTAAATCTGCAGAACTCTTCCAGTCATAACCAGGAGGAGGTCTGATCCTGAATGTTTAAGTTTTGTTGATTTATGTTATCAAGCCCCCTGTATTGCTGGTAACTTACTAAAGCTTCTACAGTTAACCTGACTGGCTCAGAAAAATGAAAGAGTTGGGTAGGTTGTAATTCCATAAAAGCTGTCTTTTTAACAGATAAAAAAGTTAGTCATCAACCTTAGTAATCTTTTAAATTAGAAAATCTCTACTTTCTGTGAAAACTTAAATGACTTTTTTTTAAACTGAAATACAATGGAATTCACCTTAAAGTTCCCATTTCACATTTAAAGTTTAAAGCATAGATGCGATGAACCACAGAAATAACAGCTTGGATTCCTCCTCAGAGAGTTCTCATACTCTTCTTGTAATGGGATGCAGAGCCTAGTTAGAAAGACTGACAAAGTGTGAAGAGAAACAAAAAAAGTAAATATAATAAACAAAGGCCCTTTTCAACAAGAATGAGTCTAAACTCAAAGAGTTTTCAATATCTTTCCTATTAAAATTCCCATTTGTCAGTCAAGATACCTTCTAGACTCCTGAGCTTTTTCGTTTGTTTTTTCTTCTGATAAATAGCTGGAAAGCAAATTTCATTATTTTACATTGGATATACCACTGAGATAACCATGCAGTGACAATAAACACAGTCCTCTGTGCATACTTCAGCAAGCATCTGGGATTCATCTGGAATCTGTAGTTTGCATCAGGAGGTAAAAGTGGTCCATCCAACATGGCTCTAGTTTGGTCAGCATTTTGTTTCCATTTAAGTTGTAAGTGTCAACATCTGTCATTTCTTTAATCACCACAAGAAGAATTCCATTACTATTTCTTAAATGAACACTGACAAATAATTTTCTCTCGGGCTCAGAAGAGAAGAGGGGAATTGAAGACTGATGCATCTTCTTGCCTGCAGAACAATACAGCACAGCCTTGTAGGGGTCTGCATAAACCATGTGGAAGTAGTTTATGAACTGTGCTTCAGAGTCAGGGATGGTAATAGCCTCACCACATGGTAGTGGTGGCTAACAGGAGAGATTAGAGCCTTAGGGTTGAAAAGCCTTCCACATATGCTTTACGATTGTCCTGGGTTGTGATCATTACGCTCTGCTTCTGGGTGAGTGGATGGGCTATAAACTAAACAGAAGGCCCATTAAATCATCATATGTGTGTGCTGCAGGGTAGACTAAAGATTTCAGAAGCCCCAGTATTCACACAGTGGAAATCTGTCCCTCCTCGTGTTGATACACAAAAGCAAGAACATACCTGAATGCAGTATATAATTCTCAAGGGGAATGTTCCCCTTCTTCAGTATCTCCATGTTTCTGTATATGGGAAGCTGCTTTGGGTTTAGTCTGTCAGTTCTACTGTGGGACCTTCTTATTTTTTATAGATACTGCTGTTTTCCAAAAAGGAATAAAGCCTCAATGCAATCTCATTTCTGACTTATTCCCTGAAACCAAACAAGTTCAAATAGCTCAAAACCAGGTAAGGGACTCCTGCTGCAAGCTGACAGATTTTGTGGATATAAAAATTGTTAGCAGGGAGCCTTGTGCAAAATCTAGCCCCAGTTTTTTCTTTTCATGTGTTTGGTGCTCTGTGCAGGTGTGTGCACTGCCAGGTGTAGTTGGGTAGGTCACTGGGGTCCTGCTCCAAAGACATCAGCGTCAAAGGGATATAGTGCTCCCTTCATTCAGCATGGAAGCCCCAACGCTCACAGCAAATCTTCACTGTAAAACGACAAGCACATCAAAGCCTCGTACTTGAGGTCCTGTGTTCTTGAATGGGAATACCACATGGTACTGCTCATTTTTAAAGCAACTTCGTTTTTGTGTCCTGCTTCTGGCCTTTCACATGATTAATAGTGCATGTCATTCAGCCAGGCATTGTTTAAAAAAAAAAAAAAAAAAAAAAGTGAACCATTAATTCTTTTAATTTCCATGTTTTTATTGAAGTTCAGAATTCAGCAGAATGGTTTCTGACATACTACCTTTCAAAGCTTTTTAAGTTGCTAAGTTGCTGAAAACACATCAGTCTCACCACTCTCCTAAATTGTCATTGAAAAAGAAATACAGTAACTCTGAACTTTGCATGCAAAACTCTTTCATTGTAAAGCAGTTGAAAAATGTAACTATATGATAAAATATTCAACTTCAACCTGTACATGAGCAGGAACACAGAGTGCTGTTTACAAATCATGCAGAAATGTTGTCAAATGAAAGCACCCAAATGTGTAATGAGGCAACCAAGACAATTAACACCGTCATTAATCACTGCAAATCAAGGCTGTTAAGATGCATCAGTGAAGTACCGTTTTGGCACAGCTACAGTTATTCTAAACCATTTTACTGAGGTTTAGACAAGTGCTCTGCCAATGCATTGGCATGAAGGAAGTAGACACCAAAGCAGTTCTTGGGCCAGCCACAAAATGCAATCATCTGGGAGGTATCTTGAGCTGGGAAAGGATACACAGAGAGGAAAAGAGCAGAGAAACTGAGGTTACTGTACCAGAGGTGGCACGTTCTTTATGGATTTGGTGAGCTGCCCCTTGAATTTCTTAGTTCTTTTCCATTTCTTCCTCCCCCCTGCCCCCAATCCGCCCCCCTTCCCCATTTTTTTCTGAAGGATCAGGAAGTAGGGCATAGAAAAAGTGAGGCTGCAGCTTAAACCGAAATTGACTCCTGCTGCTGCTTCAGCCACCACCATCCTTAGCACAGGCTGCAGGTGTCTGCAGGTCAGAAGTTTCCTCCTCTCCTCTGCTACGCAATGCTGGGGCTGGAGACCAGGTTTATGCATACCAGTGCTGATCCTCCCAGGCAGGCTGGACCCAGGGTCAGTGTGGGAGTGTGCTGAGTACTCCCAGCCCATCTGGTTTCTGGAAATATCATGGGGCCTTTGAGGAAGAGGACTCTAGTTAGTCATCTCTTTCTCTCAGGAGTCCACGCTGAAAAGGATTAAAGATTAGTAAATACATAAATAAATAAATACCCCCCACAAAGCAAAACCAACAAACAAGGAAGAAGAAAATATAAATACAACAGAACAAAAATGAATAATATTAGATTTAAATAAATTAAAGTAGGGCTATTCTTTTTATTCTGAGAGAAAACCAGTTCAAAGACAGAATTGCTGTGGCCATTTTGCAGTGATACTACACCTTACTTTTGATATCCTTTTGGTGGTGTGCGATGATGACATTCCTCATTTTCAACAGCATTTCATTAAGCCAGTTGTTATCCCAACACCAAAAGTATGCATTTTTGTTAATAGGGAAGCACAAACTCATAAGGGCAGTAAAACTGCAATTCCTTCTGCAGTTCTCTGCTGATTGAGAAGTTCGGTGGAAGGTACTTAAATGCTTCTATTGCTGCTTTGAATCCACTGCACGTTCAACCCTTGGCATGCTATGTACAGTATAGCAAAACCTTTTATCATTACCAGCATCAGATGCTCCTTCTCCTGAAATAATTCTAAATTAGAAACTGCAACACTATGTGGTTCTTTTGTATTCTGGCATTTGCTACCTATTTTGAAGAAGTGTACATGTAAAAAGATAGGTTATAAATAATCTGTAATTTGTTTTAATGTGGAGGCTTTTTTAGATTTAAATTATATTTTCATTCCTCACTCAAAGAAGATGAGGAAACAACCTTCTCAGGATAAAACATGTCCCCACTCCACATCCTATTCCATGCTTTCTTCCCAACGATGTTGGTTCTTTGGCAGGCAGATCCCTAAATCACTGCTCCAGAGCTTGAAGGAGCTTACTTCTCATTCAGACCATGAGGGTTTTGTGGGCCAATGGGGAGAAGGAGCGAGTATTTGTCATTCTGTATCACAGGAATAGTTCTTCTAGTCTGAAAATTCTAGTGGGCTGGTTGGGACCCTTGGAAATGAGACCTTCTCCCATGCACAGCCAAATCCCTCTTGTAAGAAGCCACAGGGGGGCAGCGAGCACAATGACATATTGAAATGAAAATGGAAACTTTTTTAGAAAAGGATATCAAAAAAGGCATTAGAGGGTGCAACCTTTTCTACCATTGCGGTATTTTCCCCTCCAGGAAAGGACACAATACTATGTTTTCATATTTTGCAGTTCATTGTCTTTCTTTAAAATACAGTGGCAGATTCTGCTTTCATGAGTAACCATCAGCATAATGAAAACTAACAGCATAAGATTTCTGTTGTTATGGCATTTAATATTTACCATTATAGCTTGCAGCTGAGTTCATCCCAGACCTTTTAATGAATTTAGATCTTAAAGAATTAATGGTCATTATGTCTACAGTCATTGTTAATGAGCTCACAGAATTAAAGGGAGCAAAAAGTAAAAATAAGTAATTGTAAGATGACTTTCATGCATGTTACCTACAAGCTAGAAGGAACATATATTTATAAACAAGCATTTTTTTTGCAGAACAGTTGGCATTTTCTTTGGTGTTAATCCTGAAACTGGGGGTTACAAAGTTTTGCCACTCCTTCTGAAGTCTTCTCTACAGCCCAGTCAGTTTCCAGAGAGGTGAGTGTGAGGCTAGAATTTCAAATGAAGACTTTACAGTAGGATCTCTTAAAGGAGAGCCATGGCCAAGGAATAAACAACTGTGAAATGTACATATTCTCAGGTAAGGAGCACATCCATTCAGCTTGCTGAGACTCCAATGCAAGCAAACAAATTAATGCTGAAATCCAAGGGCTGGGTCTCAGCCCACATAAAACCATTTTCCAGGGGTACTTCTGCTTCAAGACAGGGCTGGTAGTGAACTAAAACAGCTGCCCACACCTAATGCTGCATATCCAAAGCAAAGTCAGCATGCTTTGAAAAATATAAGTTAAATCCTGAATTTTAATTTTTATATCAGCCATTTCTTGGACAAATATTAAAGTGGACGTCTGAGGCTGAGCTTTCACCAAGTCAGTGCAAGGAGTGCATGTTCGTAGGGCTGTGTTAAAATCGAGCACTTGGCCTGGCAACACATCTTTTCCACAGCTTAAACCAACTGACTGCACATGGACTGGAGGAGTTTTGCCTATGTAAAGCAGTGATGGGGAAGCAGAAGATTAGCTGACAAAATTGATATAAACATATTTTATCACAGTTTTGGTTTTGTGGTTCTTTTCAAGAGATACAGGGTTATAACTCAGGAGAGCTAACTTCCGCAATATTTGCATACTAAAGTACAGGAATGCAAGGTACTTTTGCCAGAATGGAGACAAAATTTCCAGAATCTAAAGTTGTATTTTTTTTCTAGAAAATTCAGTTTTTGAGAAAGAAAAAGCACTTCCAGTCTTTCTGTACAAGAATTGCAAATAGAAAAATTTTAATAACAATCAAAATGTTGCAAATTTAAACAAAACTGGATTTTCAAAAACATACATTCAAAAGGAAAGCTTAAAAAAAAGGAATTATTTTTCTGTTTGTTTTTTTTTCAAGTCTGATCAACTTTTTTCAAGCTCTTAGTTCTCAGAGAAAAGTACAGGTAAATCAGCCTTGCCAGGAATAGGATCAAGGCTGCCTTTGACTCATTCGCCTCTGACCAAGAGCAATGTATTTTACTATGGGACCCTGTTGGTGTTTAGTATTATTAGCTACGACAAGCATTGCTTGTGTCTGCTCTGCAGATTGCCTGGTTTAAAAAAGGATGACGTAATGCAGCACTGGAGGAGCCAGCTACTTTCCTTGCAGCAATTCAACCCCATCCCTGTGAGAGGACCACTTACTTTCTAAGAAATAATCTGTCCTCATCACCACTAACACCACTTGTGTGGCTTTTATTTTATTTACCTTGATGTTCTACTGGAAATGTCGGTTTAATCTCAGGATAGGACCAGAGCGGCTGGCTTCGAAAGTGACATCTCAGCTAATCAGGAAATGGAGCCGGCTCAACATCTGGCTTTTATTTGAGACTGGCTTTGCATCTGACTGGTGAGCTCAGGGAATGGAGACAGCAGCAGGACTTTGATCTGCCACCGCTTAATTTTACTTGGATTACCGAGGTCACCATTAATGTCAGGGGGGATCCAACAACAGCCTTGCACTAAGGGCTTTCTGCTTGAAATTCCTCTGCCTTTAACGGGCTTGCTGGCCACCAAACCATGGTAATATGTATTTCTGTGGCTGGTATCCTCCCTGAGGCAGCTTCCTGAGAGCTGAAGATGAGTTAAATGGCTAAAATAATAGGTGGGAGATACACCACCTCCTTCCATGAGGTTTCTGTATGCACAGAGGTGTGGAGGATGCTAGACCACTTGTTTTTGGCTGTGGGATCCAGCTTATTTCTCATCTTGGTGCAGGTCTTCTTCATCCTGATGAATACCAGTGAACTCTCTCTTAAAATGAGGTGAATGTATCGTGCTTTGGGGCCAGTCCTTTAGCTGGTATAAACTGGATGTTTTCTGCACTACCAAGCAATAATATCTGTGCTTAATATCTGTTGATGGTGAATCTGGACAGCTAAAGTGGCTTTGTCATAAGCACTTTAAGTGTTGGTACATTGTACTTTTTCTAGCATGTTTGTAATCCAGTTGTCCACTACTGCTGAATCACATCCACAGACTTTTCTCTTGTCTTAGAAAATTTAACTCCAGAGGATTTTTTTTTTCTTTGCCCACTAAAAAGTAAATTGATAATGCAGTAATTCTTCTCATTACACTAATTTAGCTATTTTTACTTAAATTGCTCTTAAACACGCATATGTGGAAAACCTGAAAGTTACCTACTAGTCACAAAAGAAATGTTTGATCAAAATACGAACATGCATCTATTTCTTTAGTCACTTACCTGGATGCCTCTGATTTAAAAATGGATGAGAAATGTGTATCTGAGGAGCTAAGTGACAGGTGAGAACAGTTGAGGATGTTAGCAGTACTAATCACAGAATCATAAGAGTCATTTAGGTTGGAAAAGACCCTTATGATCATCAAGTCCAATCATAAATGGGGTGTGGTCCAGACCTCTGGACATCACAGCACAATCCCTGGACATAGAGGAACATTTCTTGGACGATAAGGAAAAGGAGGCAAGTGGAAGGCCCTCAGAAGAATTTTCCTTTGGTGCCAGATCCATTGGTCTTTGGACCATAACTAATCTTACTCTGATGATGTCCTAGATGCTGGTGGGTGAGCTGTCCCTGACTTCCATTGGGGGACAGCATACATCACACCAATGAGCAGGTAAGCATAAGCCGTGCCGTGGTTTCAGGATCTAGCAGGAGTCTTAGCACGGAAACTTTCTTCTGTGGGATTGAAGGAGGATGGGTCCTTTCATATTGCTATGTGATGCCAACTTTTATCAAAAAAAAGCATTGAAAAGCTAGAAAATTAATAGTTAATGGCATTATAAATCTTAATGGAGACTTCATAGAAGCAATTTGGTTTTCTTGAGTATAGATTTCATTACAGTGCACACAGAGCAACGGAGAGCAAGTAAACATGGCTCATCAGACTATTAACGGGCAGAAAGACTTTGGCCAAAATAATTTATTCTTATTTCACTTACTATTTAGATTTATACAGGAGTTCAACAAAGACATCTAATCCAGTGCTCCAAGTAAAAAACAAAACCTCCATATTAAGGGAAAAAAAAAAAAAAAGTAGACAAAGCTGTCCTCCCTAAAACTAAAAGAAAACCATTATCAGTGCCCTGGTTCTGCAGCACCTTAAAGTTGAGCACCAGCTTAAGTGTTTTGCTGGGCCCATGGCAGAACCAGAGTGTTGATTTTTCTATGTCAGCAATGTTTATCCAGCTATTTTCAAATTATTCTTTCAAAAGGATTTACTACACTCACAGTCTTTCAGTATCTTAAACAAAAATAGAATTTGTCTACCACCATATCAGGCCTTAAAGGCGGGTTTCATTGTATTTATTACCTTTGGAGTTGTTTTCACCTCATTTCATTGATTTATAGATTTTTTTCGCCCACTAAGGGGATGATAAGCATCCAGTAGCTTGTTTTAACTTGCAACAAGCACATGTTTGTAAGTGTACATCATCCAGGAAAAGCTTGTTCAGTGACTTGAACCTAATCAAGAAACAGAGCTAAATTTAAAAAACAAAAATGGAGTGGAGGGCAAAGACAGGCTTTATCTGGCAGGCAGACCAAAGAGGACTTTGGAACGATTTCAGAAGGTTTCCATTAAGGCAGAACAGCAAGTACAGAAAGATTGTTCATCAACAGCTTTTAAAAGCATCATTGTAAAACAGATGGTCATATTTATGATCCCCATAAATAATGGGGAAAGGTTTATGCAAAGGGAGTTTTAAGCAAAAGTCTCACACCAAACATTGCTGTGTAGGAACAGACGCAAAACATTCAAGAATATCTCATTCGCAAACTTCCAGCTGATGTGATTTAGCAGCAGCGTAACTGTCTCACAGTGGCTGGAAGCTGCCGCCAGACATTCAGTACTGTATATTTTTCTTCATGTTATTGAGAGTGAAAGGTTAGACAGAGACAGGGTTTATAAAAAGCAGACTTTTCTCCAAATATTTTGTTTAACCTTCATAAAATATCCCCAGCTTCAGTGCAGAATTCCAGGACTGGAGGAAAGATAAAATATGAGGGATATTTGCCTTTCAGTTAGTACACTTATTCTGCCTTAATTAGAATTTCTCTTCTGCCAAATGACAAAAAATGTTTTCATTTGGATGCAGCAACACAGCAATAAGACCTGCCTTATCAAGGTGGGTGATGGGTGTGGTATAACAGAATACTCCAGGCTCTTCAGAGCTGAGGTAATGTTGTTACATTGCAGTTCAACATACCCAGAAAAAGTTATTTGTTTCTTTTATCACCTCATGGTCCATGATATTTGACCACACCAAGATGTTGTCTTAGGCTTTTGCACTTAGGCAATCAAGGTCAGTGTAAGAACCAGTCAAAAACTAATGTAAATGGTTATTTTTATTCCACAGTTTTTCAAAAGGAGATATTGAGTTGCAACAAAACAATGTGGAGAAGGCCTTGTTTGTTATTGTTGGGGTGCTTCTGGTGCATCGACATGCAGAATATTAGAGGAATGAAGATGAAAAGTAGTACATTTTGACCTCCAGCTTTTGCCAGCACATGAACATTTGAAGGGAAATAAATGCCAAATTTAGAAAAAAATGTGGTTTTGTCTGGGTGGAGTTCCTCTTTCTTGATCAGCTGTAGAAAGAAGCAGCAATAGAAAGAAGCCTCATTGCTCTCTGTTCATTCCCACTGTTGCCCTTCAGTGATTCCCAGTAAAAACTGCTTTTCTCTGCATGGCTGTTTGTACTCCTTCCCACATCCAAAAGCTGGCAGCCCAGCCCCTCTGTTCTTGCTGCCATGTGGATGCTTGGGACCATAGGTGCCTCTTTAATCAGCCTTTTTCACCCTTTGGGGTTCCCCAGTCATTGGTTGAGGAGGGGCACTGGGCTTTGCAATGCTGCTTATAAGCCATGGGACTTGTGCCCCATAGCAGATGTGGTGAATACAGAAGTTACCAGGCTTCAGCAAATGAAGGTACCTGCAAACAGCGAACAGCATTTTCTGAGCCATGTAAATTTCCTAATGGTTCCTGATGGAGTCACTGCTGTGGTCTGGTAAAACAAAAAAACAAGGCTTACAGAGAGGTTAGCCTGGTCTTGATTATGTGGTGGTGTATGTTGTCTGAACAGTGTCCCTCACCTAGGGAATTCATTGGCTACTGGAGGCAGTGTTCTTACACTTACAGCTTACATCCTGCTGTATAGAAAAGGATTTTTTTTTTCCTTTTGAAATGGGTATTTCTGACCTGACACTGAAGATTTTCTGTGACAAAAGAGATGAAGTCACAACAGCACTTCTGAGTCTTTCTTTCTTGATATTCTTCTCTATCCAGAAATAGCTAATTTACAATGCACAGGAAAAGAAAGATTGTTGTTGCATTATTTATTCATGAAAATAGTGTTATGATATTATCCAGAGAATGTAGCAAATACTAAATTAAGTCCACATCTTTTTTCCCAGACTGTGTGCTGTATAAATGGCCAGTTAGCAAGGATGTAGGAGGACTGCACAATAGATGAAGAGTGCCAGGCAGGGAGGAGAGACATAGCGATTGCAAGGGAATAATTATTTCTTTAGCCCTAGCAGTAGTGATACAGGAGACCAAGTAGACCACCATAAGGCTTAAGTTAAAACCTGAAACATTGATTGTGCTGTGCTCCTGCCACTTAAGAATAAACTCTTCACAGTTGTATTGGTCATTTTGGTTGCTGTCCTCAGTGAAAGACTGCTTGAACCCATGTAAGCCCTGCGGTATGGTGAGGTCACACCCCAAGCCTGGGGCATGTAAGGATTCCTGTAGACTGTGGACAGGTGACATCCAACAACTCACCCACCTGCATTGCAAGGGACTAGAGGTAGCAGGGCTTGAAAAATGGGAGAGACAACATCCCTTCTTTTATAAACTACTTCATATTTGTAGGTTAATTTGTGAAAAGCAAAATGGCACCTTAGTGCTCTTATTAATGAGCTAATTAACTAATCTCCATCTTCCTGAGCTCACACTCTGCTCATAGGGTAACAGAAACAATGCAGGAATGGAGGGACTTCCAGAAACAACCTCAGTGTTCAAGCACTACCTGCAGCCTCAGGCAGCCAGATCATGGGCAGAGCAAAGTCCAAGACCTCTCTGACTTGGACATCCCTTTCCAGGGCATCCAGCAGTTACTGCAGGAAACCTGCCTCCTGGGACACAAGCCTCAAAACACTGGTCAGAGCTGTGCGCTATGTCAGATCCATGGAAAATGACCAGAAAACCCAATTGCACAGTGCTGCAGGCTGACAGGAGGAGCACATTGCCAATGTCCCTGCAACAGTAGATTTTTTTTTTTGAGTAGGTGGGCTGTGTCCTGTCCCATTCTGAAGCACAGGACATGAAAAAGAGACAGTAGTCCTGGCTGAACTGAGGGAGAAGGGGGAATATTCCCTAGTCCCAAACCACTCTGTCAGCTTAGTCCAAAATGCAGTAGGAAGACGTGTCAAGAAGCTACCTAAGAAATCTTTCTACCCATAAGACTGGTAGGATCTTAAACTCCTCCTCTCTCTGTAACTGTTCTTTGTGCTGCAGAGGGGAGAAAAAACTCTTCGTATTTGGAAGCTGGGATCTAGGAAGCAGGAAAGGACAGAGTGATTCCAGAGGAGAGAGAAGGAAAAGAAAAGAGCTCTGTGGCACTTAGTAGCAGAAAGCAGGAGTTGCACCTTGTTGCAAATCTCACCTTTTGCCCCATCTTTCTCATGCTTTTCTCTGCAGCAAGTGGAAGCTGTGTGCTTGTTTATTTTTGTGGGTCTGCTTTAGAAGCAGACGGCATATAGAAGTGAAAATCTTTTTTGTTTGTGCCAGAGGGAAGGATTTGAGGGCTTACATACACTGGGAAAGTCATATATGGTAAAGGCTGAGGGATTTTTTAGCCATTTTTAGTATCTTATTCTTTTTCATTATATATATTATTATTATTATGACATATATAGTACCAGACTATCTATATACATATATAGATAGATATAGATATTCTCTATATATTTATATACATATAGCATCCAATTTATTAGTAACGCTTTTGGATTGAGGAGGCACTTAGGCTGCAAGGTGTTACCAGGGGACACATTCCGCCCCTGCATCAGGTGAAGGCAGAAGGTAAGGTATCACTGCATGGTATGAACCCACCACTGCAACATCCACATGGTAACTCAAACTAAACATGCCAGGATGGAAAAGCAGATGATATGACAGAAAGTGAGCCTTGAGATGATTTAATTCAAAGAAATATTTTCCATTTTGGGAACAAAGCTTTCTAGACTTGGCTGCAGCCTTTAAAGATATGCTATCTCAGAATTATTTTTTTTTCCTCTGTGATTTTTCATAGCAGTAATCATGTTCACGGGCAGGGGGAAGGAAGGGGTAGTGATAAAAGAAAAATTGCACTCAATTTACCCTCAGGAATGAATTCGATTATAAAGTAATGAAATGAATGTTACCCCTGAGTGATTTCCAGGCAAATTTTACAGATTAGCATTACTCCTTGTGAAAATGTTGGTGATTTTGTTTCTAAGCCTACGATAGCTGGAGACTGGGAGATATAGCGCTGTGTCCTGCTCTTGCAACTTCACAAACAGAGCAATCCTCGAATATATGAGGAGCTGCCTGCTTTTTATTTCATTTTTTTTATCCTGCTTGTGGTTTGCAGCATGAGGGGGGGAGCACATTCCCAGGGGCATCTCCCAAAACAGTAAATGAAAGAGGAAAGGGGAAAAGAATAGGGTGGACTTTTCTTGTCTTGGGAGTCTAGTTTATGTCTTGTTTATGCATTTTTATGTCTTACATGCATTTCAACAGCCTTATTCCATCCTCATCCTTCACATCACAGCTCAGTTTACTTCCATCTCCACCCATAAAGTTATAACTTCCCTGCATTGCCCATGCCACTGATTCCTTCCCCTCTGTGATGCTTCTATTTCTATTTTTTTATGTTATTCATTGAACAGATCTGGTAAAAGTTAAAATCGGATATCCGTTGTCACAGGGCCTGCATAGCGTATAGTAAGAACTAGTCTGCTCCAAGGAGCTTGCTACTGAGTCAGAGAAGCAGAGACTGTATGAGGGGAAAAGACATGCTAGTATGTTCAGCTGAGTGTGCATGATTGTTAAGAAAATAGCTCAGGGTCATCCAGAAAATTATAGCAGAGCCAGGAACAGAATTCATGTTTCCTAGTCTTTACTAGAAATCCATGCTTCTTTCTCTATAGTAGCAATTTTCCGTAAGCTGTCTTATAAAACAAATGAAATGTGTAATTCAAAAATACTGCAGGAACTAGATGTTTAGGGAAAGTCTCCATGCGAATGACATATTTTTTTCCTGAAATATTAAATTATACAGTGCTCATTAAATTTATTCTTTGCAGGCCTCTTCTCTAAGGTTGAAACCACTTCTTCTGTATCCTCTGCTGAGAAAGACAAGATTATGTGATTTTATACTTACAGCAGAGAACATCAATTTATGATTTATTTCTTTAGAGCCACTCAGGTTTTTTTCCTCTTCAGAAAAAAAAGTTACTAATTTGATAGCAAGCTATGAGACTATTCGTTTCTAAAGGCTGAGAAGTGATTATGCAGCAATTTTGCCTATGAATTTAAGCTTTGTCCTTTCCTGTCATACAGAGGATTTAAGACTGCATCCAATGCTTGGTTAATGGTAAAATGAGGATCTGCCTTACTACACGTTTAAAGAAAACTGTTACAGAATAAATAGCCAGGATATATACTAGACAGCCAATCTCTACTTGACATCATAAAATAACTTAAGCTTCATAAGGCTGGCTGTTTTCTTGGTGTACTGAGCTGACATTTACAGTTCCCACTTTTGTAGAGAAGCCCGCATTCCCTGCTATACTATCCTCATGTGTCCACATAATCTGGTAAACTTTGCTTTTGTTTAAAAGCTAAAGGTCTTTCTCTGATCTCAAGAAATTTTGGCCAAAGAAAGAAGTAACCCCATCCCTCTCAACATGCTATGCTAATTCAGATAGATGCTTAGGGAATTGGTCAAATTTAGTGCCGACCTAGTTAGATCAACTTGAGTTCTGGCAGGACAGTAAAAGCATATGTGTTTTTAATTAATCCCCTGCCTAAATCAAGGGAAAGGATATTGCATTTTTCAGCAGAATTGCTCCACACAGTGCTGACTGCATATATTTAACAATTCTTACTCATGTAACTGAAGAAAAACATTGGAAATCTTCCAAACCTCATGCAGTTTTTGCCTAACCCTGAACTCCCCTCTACCTGGTGCAGGGCTGGGGCGCTTGGGCTGGCAGCCACAGGAGCTCAGTACCTGCAGTCCTAACAACAGAGGCTTGTTCAATGAGAAACTTTGCATTTATGGATTATGTTCCCCCACATGCAGCCCCAGTTCAATCCATCCCTTAACATTAAACATCATGAATAATCCCATCCTTTCCTGTCAAAGACATCAAGCATGTGTTTAATTTTCAAGTAAATCCTTGGTAGGAAGCTAGGTATGTGTTAAAGTACGTCATTGAAATTGTCACTAGGCAGGCTCATTATTTAGTGTTGGCAGAATGTATACATTACTTTTTTTTTTTTTTCTTTTTTGGTCTGTGCTCTATAGTCTAGCTTTTCAGCAGTTAATCCTTTTTCTTTTTGTCTTTTTCTTTTCTTTTTCCATCCCCTTCCACTTTCCCTTTCCCCTTCCCTTTCCTTTTCTCTTCTTTCCTTTTTACTTGTCTCCTTTTTTCCTTTTTCTTTTTTTCTTCTTTCTTCTTCTTTTTCCCTTTACTTACTTCCTTTTGAAGGAGTTGGTCAGATTTTGGTTTCTCCAACTTTTAGATCTGTTTAGGAATCAAATTACTTTTTAAACATGAAGCCTTTCAGGTCTTCTGATTTGGCTAACCACAGAGGTCAGGTTTTTATTTATAATTTAAATTATTCTAGATGCTAGCACAAATGAGAATTGCAAAGAGATCAGTTCTGACATGTTCTTTAATACCACATGTGGTTACAATTTGTAATCAAAAGTCACCTTTCCCAGGATAGTTTGGATTTTGGAGGTCAGAGCAGGTAAGATATTTATTTCATGATTAAAAGAGTAGGAAGTGCTAAGGGCTGATTTGCAGTGTCTTAAAGTACACAAATCTATACATAAGAAGAGAAAGAAACACATTTAGTAGAAAGGCAGGGGTCCTATCAGGGTTGTTTTCCCAAGTTTCCTTACTGTTGTAGAACAGAGGTACAAAAGAAGGAGTAAGAGAAAGACAACCTTGACAGACTATGTGTAAGGAAAGCCTTTGACAAGAAAAAGTGCTCCAAGGGGCAGAAGAGATACTTGAAATCCCTTTCTACTAGGCAGAGGGCAGTGAACCAGACTGAAATATTGAAATTACTAAATCTCCACAGTATTTCCTTTATCATTTTACCTTTACAAACCACTAAAAAGCAGTATTCTCTGTAGAGGAAACAACCTTTTCATCTCAGTCAGACTTCACAAGCCAGTGACTGACCAGGCAGACCATATCTTCTGGCGTTGTCCCTGTCTCTTGTGCATGTTGGAAATGATACAATCCAAAAATAGCCATTTTTCTATGCCAGGTTAGCTTTGTGACTGATAAACTCCTTGAACTGGCTTACTGCCTGCTTATACAGACTGATGAAGGAGACTGGGAGAGAAAACTTTGTCTTATGTGGCAAGACGTGGCAGCATGTGGCAGCAGCAGCTGTGGTTTAGACAGATTTCAAACTTGCTGTGAAAGTAACCCCCAGGTATGTATCAGTGGTGAAGTTTCAGGGCTCTGCTATAAAGAGGAAAGCTTGCATTCAATATTCCTCAACTTCCCAGTCTCCTAGAGTTTTTCCAAAACCTACATTTTGTCAGAAAAGGAGACACTGCTTAAGACATTTTTCGGAAGACTTTGACCACAACTCTTTGTAACAAGTTTTTTCTCACTTAATTTCATTATTTTTTTTTCCCCAACATGAAGACAAATATTCCTTTCAGGAGGTGGAGTTCAGTTATACAGTATAAATGTACAGATTAATAGCTTAGATGCTGATGGGCTTAAATAACAGGTAATGCATGTCGTGATTTTTCAGTGTATTTTTCTACTTTGTGCTGGATTGTTTCAGAAAACTTTTGAGCAAGGAAGTCTTTACAAGAAATGGTGAGAGAAATTACAGCAGATAAAAAGAATTAAATCCACCACCACCACCACACACACACCCCAACAATAAAAAGAATACTCTTGGGTTTACATCACCAAGATGAATACAAGTAGCTACCTCAGGTGACACACCTATTTTCCCTCTCCATCCTTCAGTACTATTTACGAAGCCACAAGTACACAGAAAAGTAACTCCATGCTCTGTCACAGCCTGAAAGTATAGAGGCAGGAGCCTATTTGGAAAGTGATGTACTTGAGGCCATCCACACTACTTGTTTTATATGCTGCTTTCAGCAGTTACTTTAAGTGTGTGCCTATGAAACAATATGCACAGGCTGAGTACAGATGACACTTCTCTTTAATACTCTGCCAGTCTCCAAGTATTTCCACTTCAGGGTGTTTCCTGCACTTGCACGTATTTCTGTATATTTAGTTCACCTTTGTGGCTCTTGGGCCATGTAAAACTGCCACTATGGCAGCATCCTTTGGCAAGGAGTTTCACAAATCTGTTGCCTGAATTAGCATCTCACACTGTTTGTTTTTAATGTGGTTCCCACTCTCTGAATTTGATGCCCCTTTGTTGTAGAACTGGATGACGGTGAACTCAATCAGGCCCTCTCTGGTATTCACAATTTTATAAATAGTTGTTTACAGTAACCCCTAAATTTCTCTTTTGCGGGTTGAAATGTCCCCATCTACTCAGCAGTGCACTATACAGAAACCATTCCTTATCTTGGAACATCCTTGACTTACCCTGCCCCAACTCCCATTATATCTGTTCTGGGATTACAGTACACATAGTATTCAAAGGGTGAGCAAAACACCAATGTATTCAGTGGCACTATGATATCCTCTGATTTTTAATCTGTTCCTGGCTAGCTTTTGACTTGTCTTTTTTTGACTACTATTTCACACTGAACTTACATTTTCTTGGCTCTATCTGTCATAACCATAAGACCTTTCTCCTAAGAAGTCATCATCCACTCAACGTCCATTACTTTACGTGGAAAGTTCAGATTCTGTATTTCCCCTTCTGGAACACTTGATGTTTAATTTCCCTACGCTGAACTTCATGTTGTTTTCTTACCCACTCACTCAGACCTTTCTGCAGCTCTTCACACTCAACACTTCTACTTGCTACCCTCAGCGTTGCCATCCTACAGCACCTTCTTTTCTGGGTTGTTTCTGGGTATGTTGGCTAGCACAGATCCCTGTATGGCTTCCAATAGTTTGACCTCTTATTTACTTATCCTTGCTAGAAGCTTCTCTTAAAACATGGCTGTGTAGTTTCCTTGAAACTGATGAAGATTGTGAAGTAATTGAGCATGCATTTATGTGTATACATATAGCTTGAAAAGAAAAAGAAAATGGCATTTCCCACTTTATTATATATATATATATATATATAAAAGCACGCTAGCTTTTAATGAAGTCAAGACACAAATCCTTGAGTTAGACTTGCAGTTCATGGTGTTCTTCATCTTGCCCAGTTGTAATGACTTTTCTGTAGTTCAAATAATTATTTTAAATCTTCTTGCCATGCCATAGTAGCAAAAAGGGAAATAAATAGGATTCCTATCTGACAAAAACCTGTCTGTCCCAGCTGGATACAATAACTTCCCTTTCAACACAGTGTTTTTAAACATGCTGACCAGGTAGGTTTCTCAGCGTTACAACAGGGAGGGAAAATATCCACGAGTCATCCTGCTCCTGGATGAGGCAGACCTTCTGCTCCTACTTATTCTCCTGAGGTTGACGTAGCTCAGTTTGCAGGGGGGTATGCAGGGGGCTGGGTCTTACAGCAGCACTTTTGCAGGAATAGGTGGTGATTTGAGTGGTCTTCCAGGAAAAGAGGCTGCATGGTATCAGAAACCTGAATATTGGCTGGAATGTTTTTTTTGCATTGGATGATACTTATTAATTTGCATAGAAGCATCATGATGGGAGTGCTGTGTTGTAGTTTTCCATGATGAACATCTATCTTGCAGTAGTTTAGATTTCCTTTGTGCCAAGCAGCAGCAAAGGAGCCTGCTTGTGCAGCATTTTTCGGGGGGGGGGGGGGGTACCCAGAACACAGGTGTGGACTAGAAGGTCCTGGTTTCTCATCACTGACACCCATTGACAGCTTCTCCTCTGATTTCTAAAGGATTTTAAAACACAGTGAATGCTACTGTGCTACTCAAATGGAACAAAAAGTGGTCAGCCTTTCCTACTGAGTGTACAAGATACGAAGACCTTTGTGGGTTCCTGGCACTTCTTCACAGTGATCCTGTGTGTGCTGATGTTGTTTTCATCCTGTTTCTATTTCCTCATTTTTCTGTAAGCTTTCACACACTTTTATCACAGTCTGTGATGTTTGCAGTGAGGGCACAAAGCTCAGCTAACAAACCCACAGTCAGTGAATACAAGTTTGGATCATTTATACCAGCAAGGTGCCATAAAAATTACATAATCTGAGCAGAAAGTGCAGTAGGAGTCCTTCATAAACTACATCATCCTTCTCTGTAAATTTGTACTAGACAGAAACCAAAGACAAAATAATTTCTAGGGCACTTGAAAGCTAATACAGGGAGATTAAATACAGTCAGCAAACGAAATCAGCATCTGGACTCAGTGGTTAATGGAACATTTTGCTATGGAGATATAACGCAACATAATGCAGTAATGTTAGCTGATTTTTCACAGACTGGTAGTTATATATCATTACAGCTTTTTATGCCCTAATCAGCAGCTTTGAGTGCTGCTCCTGCCTGTAGACTAGGATCAGCCATGAATAAATTGTTTCTAATGTCTTGACTAAAGGAGTGCATTTTCAGAGGATACAAAGAAAACTGAGAATTGAAAATACTGATTCTGCCATAGTCTTACTCTAGCCATGCATGACACTACAACACAGCCATTCCTTCTTCCAAAAATAGCTCTCTTAAAAGGGGAGGCATTTCCTTTGGGAAAAGAATCTACCAAGAAGGATTTTAAAAACTAGGATTTGTTTACTTGGTCGTTTGTCCTGTCATGAGTCATGTCTCACAGTAGAGCCCAAGGCTCTGACTGGGCAACCGCGGCTCAGAAAAGAAGTCAGATATGTGTTACTGCATATTATCTGTAGTATGACTCCAAGCACTACTTGTAGACTGCCATGGCAAATGCTGTGGAGATGCTATTCCCAGTTCTGTATGGAACATCTGTAAGATGGACTTGCATCGTATTTTTTCTCAAGGAGAAGAGCATAAGACTGTTTCTGTCACTTACACATATATCATATCCTGTCTGTTCAGTGGCACTTCTATCCATTTAAGATGCCACCCTCCATTTATATAACACTTTGATACTCCATACACTTTAAATAATCTTTCTTTACCCATATTTGGGCCAGCAAGTTAATGCCAACAGTGCACTGCACCATGCCCCCCGTAGTTAGGCGAAGAAATTATGCCAAGAAAATTAAGAAGTGACTGAGGGACACAATATGTTTTTTCCATAATGAAATACAATCCCATGAGCATTACCATCAGCTAAACTGCAGTTTGCAGGATTACAAATATTCTGGCTTTTCTACATACCTACAAATGCTAAAATAAAAAACTTAGCACCTTGTGGTAGTATATGAAGCTGCTGATTCTCTATTGATCACATATAAATCGGGAGTAAAGTGAAGAAGTTGAGTTTCCCTTTGCTGAAGGTCAACACTATTGGTCTAAAGCAATGCAGTCAGTAATGCTTCAATTTGCTGCAACTAAAACAAGATGACCCTAACGAGGTGTGGTGCAGAAATGTCTTTCTCAGCAAAAGTCCCTTTGTGACAGCGTTCATACTTTACAATCAGGCAGACACAAGTGGGTTTGTTACTGTTAGTTACTGATAGTACTGTTCTCCTTCAGGATCTCACATGGACGAGTTTTTGAAATGGTTCTTCACTCTCATAATAGGGAATATTGCACTGTCATGGAATTCTCATTGTGAATACAGCAAGCTTATTTTATGTGGACATAGGAAACAAACATAGGGCACAAACAAATGAGGTGTGTTACACCTAGGCAGTGCCCTTCTGGGTAGTAAGTGTAGCTCCACATCCCCTGTAAGAGCTGCATCACACAGCCAGGCTGCAGGATGAATGCTGCCTTTCACCAAACAGACCCTTACAGACCTGACACATGCCTATCTGCAATGGGATTACTTGTCCCCTGTTAGGTCAGCAAAAAGTGGAAGGAAAGCTTTGTTACTTCAGAGCCTAAATTCATTTGCTTACACAACCTAGACAAAACATGATACGAAAACTCAGCACTTTGAGGAATCTGCTTAAATGGAAATGCAAAGATGCCATGGCACTTTTAAAAAAGAGATATGGAGATAACCTGTGATTAAGAATTAAAGAAATATTGCCACTAATTGAAGAAGATTAAGACAAGGCTGGGAAAGATGACCACAGGGATGGAGTCATCATTTCTTGCAAGGGGTGGCTGTGCACACTGAGGTTGGAAAAAGATTAACTGGGGGAAACATAGTAGAAATCTATGAAGCATGAATGACTTAGAGGCATTTTTGGCTGAAGGATGCTGTGAATACTAAAGGGCTACTGAGATTCAAAAGGTGAACGTACAAGCCTGGTGCAGTGAAGTCCAAGGGGTGTTATATCCAGCTCAAGAAGTCTCTGAGCCTTAAATGATTGAAAACTGGGAGAACACCTGGAGGAAGTATCATATATATGATTGCTTTTCTAATGCATACTCTTCTCCCTAAGGGCCTGCTAAGGCCCACTAGGCAATGGCTCTTTGGTCTGACATGGTACAGTTGCTCTTGTATTTATGACTTCCTTGGGGCTGTAACTTGTAAGCTTGCCCAGATGATCTTACTGTTCTTTCCTCCATAAACAAAATGGTTTCTTAAGAATTCTATGGAAATCAAGGACAAGAGTGGAAAGTAACAGTTATATTGCTTTTAATATTGCAGCTACAGGACATGAAGTATTTAATTCTTCATTAGGCATTGTGCCTTGGGACTGTTGTTATATGCAAAGCTGCAGAGAGCAGTGAGTCTTATTTTACTAAAAATAGGTCAAGGAAACAGAATATAACCTTTTAAATAATTGGATTCTACCCAGAATAATTATTTTTGCCATCAACACGAGTATGAAGTGCAAAGAACACAGGACATTCTTGCAAATTGAATAATTTATTTCATGGAAGAAGATAAATATATTTGTTGGGAATAAATACTGGTATACTGAATTAAAATTACTACAGTGATTTTATATGACATAAATATTACATAACATCACTACAGTGATGACAGTGGATTTTGTGTGACTAACCTGAGACACCACAGAAGATCCTCATTTCCAAAATACTCTAAGCCTGCCTCAAATTGTTTGTTTCAATTCTATATGCCCTGAAATACTGTTTTATTTTCACTCTTATTTTTAATATAGGCTAATAGGCTTCCCACAGAAGAAGAAGGAGAAGACATAACTATTGCCTTTGGGAAAGATGGATGCCAGACTCACTCCTAGGAAATACGCCAAAAGAACATGCTTCCTTCCCTGATTCCAAAGCATGTGTTGTACTAACAGTTATTTCAGTGAGACTGACGGGCTAGAGCAATTAAGCACACAAACATTAGCAGTCTGAACAAAAATCCCTCTATTATGCATTCAATGTGAGAGCTCCACTATCAGTGTACTGACGGTGCAGTAAGCAGGTGTAAAAATCACAACAGTATCTTGCTTCTCAGAAGCTGGGAAACAGCTGAATTCAAGAAAAAATAATAAATGTGGTTAATAATTCACACCTTTTAAATCTTTTTTATAAACATACATATAAACATCATAGCAGCTACGTTTTCCAAAGACTTTCATCAGTAGTTATTAATGGAAGGTCAATCAAGTCATGAAGCACTGCAGCAAAAAAAAAATCTTCAGGGTACACCACAGGTAAGCAGCTCTGAAATGCATCAGACAGCATTGGTTTTGCATCAGGTGCAGATCAGAAAGTAAGAAAGGACCACAAGGACTTGGCTAATGTGATCATTGCTCACTTACATTTTCTGAGACATCTAAAAGGTCTTTAAGACTTTACGCTCTCACTAGCATTTAGCCTTAGTTACTCCTAACCTGCTGTGTTCAACAAGAAATAATTTTCTTCTGATGTTTGAATGAAGATGACCTCATGGAAAAGGAGTGTGGATGGGAGGGTAAGACATCCTTTGTAGAGAAGCATGTTTGCTACACCTTGCTTGGAAGGAGAACAATGAAGTACCCAGATGCTGTAGCAGGGTTTAATCACCCTTTACCATCACAGCTGAGAGAAACTTCTGGAGTTGAGAAAAAAGGAAGCTTAGTCTTAAAAATGGAAACAGGAATTTTAGGTATCAGATGATCAGATTGCACTGTCAAATGTCATTATCTGAAGTCTGTATCTTCCTATAAATGAAGGGGAGTGATGATTTTCACAGATATGGTTGAAGACTCCATGCAGCAACACCTCCAGTGGGACTAGGAAGAGCAAGCCAAGTGTCCATTCCCTAGCTTAACATCAGCTGGCAACATTCTCACTGAATGGTGCTGAATTAATTGAAAGAGGTCTGAACGAGTGAAAGCAGTACAAATAACACAAACACCCCAAAGTACCCTGAAAAATCAATAAGTCTTTACCAGGATACTTGCAAAGTCATGTGTTTATATCTGAGAAAGATGTGTACATACAGGGAAAGGCCACAGTCATGCTTATCTGAGGGTGAAACACCTGGTCTCAGTAGATGCAGTGAATTCACAATTTTTTTCCAAGTCTGCTAATGTTCTGTCATTAAAAAGTATAGGCTGTTAATACAGAGATTTCCTTGGATTGATCTATCAGGCAAGGAGAAACATGCTTGCACGTCACATGGCATGTGCTGAAACAAGGAATTAAGAAAAACCTAGACTGCTAGAAGTGCCTTCCTCAAGCTGGATTAGTAGTGCTAATGTTTCAGCCACTACAGCAGTCACCAAAATAGCATTAATTTTGTTTTTAAGTACTAAACAGATTTCTGTTTGCTTTTTACTCAGGCATTGAAATTTTTATCATCCCCAATTGTCTTTAATCAGTCCTGATTGTCAAATGTTGGGCCAGAGTTTTACTTTGAAAACTAGGGAACTTCTATACCTCCACTAGTTGTTCGACACATTCCTGAAACTGTTGGGTGCTGTGCCCCAGGACGAACATGAGACAACTTCTCCAAATAATAGCATACCTTAATAATACCTTCTCACTGGATTTGAAAAAGAGATTTTACCCTTGTCATGTCAAAGGCTGTAGGAAGGAGTTTGATTCCTTGGGTAAAATAAATCCCTATGACAATCACCTGATGCAATTAAACTGTTTTGCTGTGGGATTGGATATTCTTGTGAGGGGTGTCTTCCAGTGAAAGGTTCTTGAGATGAGATAAGATGAGATGAGATGAGATGAGACGAGACGAGACGAGACGAGACGATGAGATGTTCATTTCAAACAACAGGGTGCTTGATGTACTGAAGATTAGGCACTTCAACGGATCCCAGCTTAAGCACATTAAAAAGGGCAAAAGCCTGTTGCCTCATCTTTGTCACTAGTTACATATGAAAGTGCTGACAGCCAGAGCAATGTATCTTTCACACCACAACTTTCATATTAGATTATACATACATATTTACACAAGTTTCACATGCTTTTAACATCTGCATCCAAAATATCGCTTACACAGATTTGCACACAAATTAAATCCATCAGCTAGCAACCTGAAGTAGTTAGGAAAATGGTAGTTTTCTGTTTTTTTCTTTGAAGACAGAGGTAAAACTATCATTTTCTTCCCTTTCCCTTTCTTCTTACATTCCTTCCTCCTGCCCTATCAAACAGTATTCAGGGGATGGCAGTGCTGGATAGACATGACTTAGTTTATGCATATATTGAAGCTATCATGAACATTCAACAAAATACAAACTTTAAAGGAGTTATGGCTGGTTGGTCTTGTACTAGAAAATGTTGCCAGCAGCGCTCTATTGGTAATAGATATGGTTGCTCTGCAAAATTGCTGTTCCAGCAAAATCCCTTATGTACAAGGTCTTGTTTCACACAATAATACTGGTGCAAATTCTTCTAACCAGGGCACACTTCTGCCAGGTACAGCCGTTAGCTCTTCAGTTTTTACTGGTATAGGTTTGTTTATTCAAGTATATTAACAAAACAGTACTGATGTGGGTTTGTTATAGCATAGACCTGACAATGCTTTAGGACTTCAATTCCCAGTTGACAATACGTTGCATTCATTAAAACTCACATCAGGCTTACTGACAGCTTGTTTGAATGCTGTCCTTGGTAGGCTGCTGAGTCCCTGCTGTGCTCTTCATTCCCACTCTTACTGAGGTGTTATCTGAGCTGCAGCTGGAAGGTAGGATTGCAGCATAAGGAGCAGGCCCACAGTAGCTTTGTGTTAGTTGCCAGGGGTAGCAGCAGAACATTTGTGCAAATCTTACCCTGGATACTGAATTGCACAGCTAACCAACACTCCGGTTTGTATTGCGAAGGCCCTGTTACATTATTACCCGATTTATACAGATTTAAGGTAGAGTAGACCTGCTTTTCCTTTCTGCAGAGGAGCCACATCGTTAGACTATGTTGTTCAACATTTATGCAGTGCCTGGCACAATGCAGGTCTTTATTCATGGCCAGGATGCTACTGATATCCAAATAATGACAGCTTTTCCTTTTTACTAGGTAATAAATGGAATAGGCCATCCATACAAAGGCAGTGGAGTTTAGGCATGATCACTTATTCTTCCCTTCCCCACCCTGTGCTGCCCTCCCCTCCACTGCCCTCTCCTCCTCTTCCCTTATTTTTCTCCCCCTTTGCAGCTTCCTGAAATACTAAAGGTTAGGGTGCAGTTTGGACTCCTTGATAATGAAAACAGTACTTTCATGCTGTATCTGCAGTCCTTGCTGTATTTTTAGGAATATTGTGTCATTTTTACTGTCTCACAGAGCTCAGTCTTCTATTGAGTCACCAGTGGAGTGGCACAAGGGAGTAATGGCTCTGTTGCAGGAACAAAACAACCTCTGTATAGTGCCCGTAGGAAATTCAATTGGTGTCTGGCTGGCTGCTTCCCTTTCTTTGTGGGGACACTTCTGAGGCACTATAATTGGCTTAGCTGGAGAGATAAGTGACAATTGAGGATGGGAGGAGGAAAAACAGGAGGAGGAAATCTCTCTACTTTTTATCTGTCTATTGAGAGGTCAGTGTCAGCCAAGAAGCACTTAAAAGAGATCTTCTGCTCTTATCTGGCAAGAACAAGGACACATGGAAAGATCTAGTCATAAGAGAAGGAGCCAGCTAGCTACAAGGCTGCACGTGCCTAGGGCTTTCTGTAATATTTCATGACAAGCGACTTACTGGCATACTCAGCGCCAGATCACTGCCCAGGGAGACAAAGAGACAGAACAACTTCAAACCTTTGGGTTTCTACCAGCCACATACATAAGTTCATAGTCACAAACTTTTACCTCCTCTGGGATCTTTGCCCACATTCAGTCAGTACAGCTCCACTGATTTCGTTGATCTCAAAAGCATGCATGCCTGTTTCCTACAAGTCTTCCAGCAGCACAGGACTTACATGGACTGGGCAAATTTGACCTGATATGGCTTTGCCTGCTTTGTTTAAGAAAAGTGCCTCTGTGTGTGGTGGGGGACACTCTGGAGTCTAATTACATGCAGGTTGACTGAAATGGTACCAAGCCATATGAAAATGAGAGAACTGCTGGAGCTCTGAGAGCCTCTGTGTTTCCTGGTTGTGTACAAAAGACACTGCAGCAAATTGTTTCGATTGGCATAATCTGATGAATGAATCATAAAGGAGACAAACAGCAATTCATCCCTCCATGCAGCTTTTCCCTCTAATAGCATTGTAGTTAGTCAGCTCAGTGATGGTATTTTTAATAAAATTTTGGTTGCAGTCAGATCACTCAGCCCTTAATCCCACACTAACCAGGGAGGATAATGTACTTTCAGGTTTATTCCATAATATAAAACAGTTTTGTACCTCTGCAGAATTTAATCCCAGGTACAAAAATCCGAGTTCCCCTTACCAGATACATGCTCATTAGCAGTCTCTGACCCAGGGTAACCTTGGAAATGATTGTTCAACTCATTTCAATAGACGGGACCAGTACAAATCCTGTTGAATGAGGCACAGGCTTCAAGCTGTTCATCAACAGGACAGAATACCCACCAACCTGACTCAGTTTTTATAGGACCTGAGCAGATCTAAGAAAAAGTTTCTGGTCAGAGGCCAAATCTTCTTTTTGTACCATTTGGCCGTGAGAGTTTTCAGTTGGTAAAGGTATCACACACAGGCACATTGTAAAAAATGTTTTTCTCATTGGTGAATTTCATTTCTTGATAGTATAGATATAAAATACTAAGTTCTGCAAGCTCTGCTCCTCTCGCTTTCATGGGTCTCTGCAGAAAAAACCAGCAGCCTTTGGGAACATCTGTGTTCAAAACTATGCAGCAAAAATTACAGGGTAGTAATTGGCAGCATAGGCATTATCTTTGAAACATGCAAAGGTTAGATAGTGGTATTTGAGCTTCTGGATCATTCCTGAATACACAGTTTTGACATCAGTCAAGGGTGGCATTATCAAAGATCTGCTCTGGGTCAAATGTATAACATTGAACTGTCTAGCTCACCTCCTTGGCATTCTTTATTTGTAAATACTAAGGGATTAAGCAAAGTCAAACCCCAGCATCCGTATATTATTTTCTGAAAAGGTTTCTTTGGCTTTCAGCCACCTCTTCCTAAAACCTCTGGAAATCATTAAAGTTCTTCTTTTCTCATTACTACTGTAGATGCTGAAGATTAAAAAAAATGTGGGGTTTGCGGATAAAACATAGAGGAGGACATAAGGAGGTTTCCAGTGTCAGCAGTTTATGTCAGCCTAGAGTTTGTTTTACACCACAAAACAATTGCCCCAGGATACTGGTGAAAGCTTTGCATGCCCTTAGCTAGACACAAGCAGTCATGTATGTTACACACCAAATTGAGTCATACTTCAAGTCACTGGCCTGAACCAACCTTAATAACAAGTTTTGACCCACATATTATATCTGCCTTGGCCAGTGGAGAATTTGTGTCCATTTCTATACTCTTGATTCCTCTGACCTTTTGTTGTAGCACTCATTTGATATCCCCAAACTTGGTTCTGTTTTGAGTGAGTTTGGGTTCTTTTATGCATAATATTTGCTTACACTGCTTTTCTCTATAGTTTTTTTTTCTATTTGCTTGCCTTTACCAGCAGTCTTTTAAAAAGCCCTATACCTCAGTCTGGCTTTTTCTGGTCACCAGCTCCTGCTATTCAGTAGCTGAGAGAAGGCATTTCCTAGAGATCATATGTCTTCAATAGGAATGCACTTGTGTTGATGGATTTCAAATGTGATTTTCTGCAAAATTAATTTAAGGCTCTGTCATTATGGATGTGCCTGCCAATTCAATTAGTTTTCCATTTTTAGAAAGCCATGTACAAAATGTTGGGTTAATGGTGAAAACTAATTTGCTGAAAAGTCTGAATACTTACAGACACAGTGTTCGGGTTTTGTTATGGTTACAGGACAAACGGCACTTTGCAGCCCTCTTTAGTCACTGTCAGTTGTTATCTGCAGATGACTAACTTTGCTATCAGCTCCTCACTAAACCCTTGTTACTTTAGCTGGCTGCTGATTTCCATATTACCTTTGGGGGATTGATTTACAGATGAGGATGTATCCCACTTTCCAGTGCCTTTATCAAAACCTAGGTAGGATAAGTATGTCTTCTGATGTTGTTAGTATGAGGTAACAATGATGCATGGATGCATCTTTTGCATCCATGATAATGTGTCTCACTGTAACTAAGTTGCAGTATATCTGAAGTCGTCTCAGGACAGAGAGGCAGACTACAGACATAAATCATAGAATCATAGAATTGTTTAAGTTGGAAAAGACTTTTAAGATTATTGAGTCCAACTGTAAACCTAACACTGCCACATCCACCACAAAACCATGTCCCTAAGCACCACATCTCCATGTCTTTTAAATATCTCCAGGGAAAGTGACTCAACCACTTCCCTAGGCAGCCTGTTCCAATGCTTGACAACCCTTTTGGTGAACACATTTTTTCTAATATCCAACCTAAACCTGCCCTGGCACAACTTGAGGCCATTTCCTCTTGTCTTATTGCTTGTTATTTGGGAGAAGAGACTGACTGCCTAGAGCATGCTTTCTCAGACCAATTGGCATTACACATAATTTCTTCCATTATGTCCAACGTACTCCCAGTCCTGTTTTTGACATCCATAAACAAGGTACCAGCTGCAGATGATAGCTGTGCTTGCAAGCCCTTCTTGCATGGAGATCTGTTGGATGCATTCTTGTATGAGGGAGGAGCCAGTGGGTACCCAACAAATGCCCAATCCATTCCTCCTTAGCTGGAGCAAGACCACCTCCATGCAGCTTCCTTCCAGGAAGAAGAAAACAAATCTTAATTTAATGGTCTGGCTTTCTGAAAGTCATCCGCACTGGCAATCACACCTTTCTATTACTTTTATAATTAATAAAGGTGCTCTGAACAACCACAGTCACTTTGGAAAAATGACTAAATGTGCTTCTCCTTCTGGATACCCATGTGAGATTTAGGTCAGAACCTGCATAATATAAATAGGCAGTTGGGTAGAAACAGAAAAAAAACAATTAAAAAGGATTTATTTTAAAATATTAGAAAATAACAAGGAAAGGTCTAGAACATTAAACAGGCTTCAGTAACAGAATGCAAACAGCAGAACCAACAGAGAGAAATGTCAGAGAAACTGTGGGCATCCACTGGCACAGCTGTTTGTTAGACTAACAGCAGTTTGATCTGGCTTATGGGGGAATGAGATGGTCCATGTCTTCTGGCACAGTCAGCTGCTCTGTAAGCGCATAAGCACCTCAAAGTGTATTGAAGAGCTTCAGCAGAGGCAGATTAGAGGAAAACTACTGAGAAATACTAGAAGCTGCAGCTAGCTGTAACCACCAAGCATAAGGCAGAAAACCAGCAGTGTTTTCAGGCTTTGCTTTCCAAGGCCTTTTAACTCCAGCAGAAAGGGATGGATGATCTTCAGCCTCCTCTGGGGAAGATACTGAACCTTCATCCCTGCCTCTGATGCACAGGGGTGACACAGCTGTGCCTACTTCACAGCCACAGCAGAATGGCTCTGATCTGAGCCCCTCAGTGTTGCAGCCATTTCATTCACAGTTTGTTGTTGTTGTCACTCATGTTACTCTCTGAGGCTTTGGTGAGGGCAAGATTAGCTGGAGCAGGGCAAAGCTTTAGCTATTTTCTCTGCATGTTTCATCCAAGCATGCAGTGCTTTTCCTGCAGGTCTGTGAAGAGGGTGCAAGGCAGCTCTGCTACAGCCTCTCCTGAAACACTGGAAAAGAGGAGGGAGTGGAAGTCCTCATACCCTACGACCCCAAATGAGCTGATAGGTGGCAAAGCAGGGCTGGTTTACTGTGGAGATTTCATGAGCAAGGTCTGCTCATTTTGTCATTTGTATTGACTACTGCCACAGCTTAAACAGATCTGGCTTGTCCAGCCATCAGCTCACATGCCTCCAAATAAGTTTTCTGCTGTGGAGCATCTTTCCAGATGAAGACTTTATGAAATCTTAAAGACAGATTTAATGAATGACACTTTGCTTGTCCCACTGCAGGAAAATGAATACAAGAAGAGGACCTGATCTTAATTTTCTTGCTGAGAGTAGCCTGCAGAGCCTGAAATTCAAAGATACAATATCTGCTTTGTTACTCTATGAGCTTGCTGTAAAATATGCTGTAATCTTTGCCAGGGTTATGTTGTGCATTCCCTGGAGATTTTTCTGCACTGAGGAACACTTCAGACTGCTTAACAGTTTGTTCAGGCTTTGCCTTATAAGGCCTTTTAACTCCAGCACAGGCACATGACAACCCCTCCAAGTGTCAGCCTGCTGGGAACAGATCACAGCAACAGTTTTCTCTGCTGAGTGAGCCACGTTTGTCCTTTCTGCCTTGACCTGCTACTCTTCCAGCCCCTGCCCTAACAGCCAGCATAAAAATGGGGCCTTAGGGTAAAGGGTGGGGAGGGCTAAAGAATAAATCTGCCTGTGTGCATGTCCTTGCCGCAAAGGTTGAATTGCTTTAGATGTACCAAGGTATTTACGTGTATCTCTCCGAGTTTGGTTAACAGCTGTGATGCCCTGGCAAGATTGGTGGTCTACCATTGATACACATTCTTCAATGGTAAGGCAGGGGCGGTGTGCTGCTTTTGGGAAGACATCAGATCTTCTCCTGAAGCTGAATGAGCATTAAGTTAAAAAGTTGCTCTCAGTTCATTCCCGCTCAGTGAGGATGTGTAGCTGCTATGGTAGCGGCATCTCTGTATCAGAGCAGCAGAAACAATTTCACTTTTCCTTTTCTCAGTGTGTATGTTTTATTTTAGCAGCTCTGAAACATCAGCACATTAGGCTAAAGTATTGAAATGGGGAATGCAAACCACTGGAAGCAGAATGTGCTCTGCTTTGACTTAAAATATCCTCTCTGAAAGCTGGCTGATTTGTAAGCCATGGGAAACAGCCATTTATACAAATCCAGGAGGACTCTCAGCCTCTCCCACAGCTCCCAGCAGCATTCCCATCATGGCTTAGCCACAGCAGGGACCACACTGGCCTTTGCAAATGTTTGGAGCTATGGAAAGAAGGATCCCTATGTGGGGGTGACGCAGCAGGGGCAAAACAGCCAGGAACAGACCTTGGACCTCCTGGACCCCAGTCCTGTGTCAGAAGGCTATCTCATCTTCTGCAGGAAAAACCCCACTCCATTTGAATACCCTCTTTGCACCCAAAAAAGCCTTCCATGGGTCAAAATCCTACAAATGGTAGCACCTACAAATGGCAGCACCTTGTACCTACACAGACTCAGCAGAGGAGCAAATCCAGACTGGGTATGGGGCAAAACACGCAAAATAGGCACTGCAAGCAGAGGTTTGTGTGACTGCAGTGGGATTATCACTTGCTGGACATCTGTTCAAGGGCTCCAAATAGAAACCATGGCTTGTAATCTTCTCTTGGGGTGAAAGTTACTATGAGACATTCCACCGTATGTCATTTGCATTGTCATAGCCAGTATTTGTCATCACACAGTGATTTATCCAGAGCCAGAAGATCATAATTTAATTAAGCATTCACACTGCAATAACCACAGTATCCATGGTCCTTAGGTTGCTCAGAGTTAGGTGTACAACAGAATGAGTTTTT
Organism: Falco rusticolus; assembly: GCF_015220075.1. Taxonomy (NCBI): domain Eukaryota; kingdom Metazoa; phylum Chordata; class Aves; order Falconiformes; family Falconidae; genus Falco; species Falco rusticolus. The sequence continues at coordinate 10,991,948 of NC_051210.1, forward strand.
CAGCAACAGGAAGTATAACTTCTTAGGTTGCATGTGGAGCTCCTTATACAGGTGAGCACATCCATATAAAGATTAAAGCCGCATCTGCCCATCTCCATAGCAAACTAAACCACTTTTTAAAGCCTTCCAAACCAATTGTTATTCACTGTCCTCTCTAATATGGGCACTTCCAGAAGATTTTTGCAGCTTCCTACTTGCAGCAATCCTGCATTTAACGCATTTAACTTTCTGGCTGTGTAGCTGCTGAAACTGCAGCTCATTCAAGGCAAACAAAATCCAAGCTAAAGCTTGTTGCAGAATCTACACAAAAACAACAGACTAAAATACTTGTTCTGCTTCCCCTGAAACATTTGACAATGCATACCGCATCTCTGATCTAAAGGTAGTCCCTGTTTTTTCCTGCCGTTTTTACATCATTAACTCATTTTCCTCACTGTGTTCTTTGCTTCTCTTCAAAGTATCAAGAATGTTCATCTTGTTTTGCATATTTCTTCGTCTCTGCCTCACTCCAGATTATGAGCTACACTTTGGTTCTACAGTAGCTGGTTTTCTGTGGTGTTTGGGAAAAGTGCTCATATCAATTGCAGGAATTATTCCCATTATAAAATTTCACAGCTGGTACACATTCATCATGTGATGCGATAGGCAGCCTAGAGTGTTAGATCAAAACTCTGATAGCTGGATAACAGGTGCAGTGAAACCAAGACACACACACACAGAAAAAGGATACTGAAAGAAGCACTTTTTGGAGCTAATGTTTGGAGCTAACCATATACCACTGACAGTCAGAACCAACTATAAATCAGTAGATGGCTGGAAACTAAGCTTGATAACAAGTGCAACATGGTACAGTAACAGGATATTTTGAAGAGGAAATCAAATCCAGAGTTGTTCTTCAAGCTGATTGTGATCACCCATGCAAACCAGTATTGTTTTGAAGGTAGTAATAAGCAGCATTTTAAATCATTTTTTAAGAAAAAATAAAAATACATGACATCATTTGCAAGTGTATATTCCCACATTACTCCATAAAAAAGTAAAAAAAAATGGTTAAAGTGCTTTTCTCAAAACATATCTTACTTAACTTTAGGAAAAAATCAAACCTTTTGAGAAATCCATCAGATAAAATGAGAGTGATTTTTAGTTTTCTATTTCATTAAAATTAATGCATATCTTTTGTGTAAGCAAGATTAGATAAACTATCATTGTTTTGCCACTAATGATACTTCTTAAGCACTAAATGTTGGCTCAGTTTCTTCTAGGTGCATCTATCGCAATGCCAGATGTAATTTCACTGACCGTCATCCTTCAGCAGCACCACACTGAGTACTCCCAGTACTGAGGAGTTCACATAACAAGAAGACGGCAGGCAAGGAAACACCTTCCTGAAAGCAAAGGTGATTTGCAAGTTGTCAGGACTTGATTACTAACCACATCTACAGAACGTCTACTTGTTGATCTACTCTACTAAATCAAAACATATAATGTTGCTTAGGTTACAGTTTCTTTTGTAAGTAGTGTTGCTGATTTGGACACCTAAGTTTGTTACTCAAACAGAATATTTTGGGCTTGAAAGAGTCACTTACATGTCCCATGTGAAATAAGCTGCAAACATTATTACATTTCTACATCTTTCTATGTCTGTAACTCAAGGAAAACCAATACTGAAATTCCTAGATAGATCTGAAATGTGAGAACTAAAATTACAACTTTAATAGGCCCTTCTTTCATATGGTCCAAGTTTTCTGAAAAGTGCTGTCATCCTTGAATGGGACTCACATTAACATGGATGTATGTGCATTTAGTATAGATGGATTGGGGCTTAGCAATTAGTAACTTGGCAAGGAGAAGATCTATTGAAGATGTTGTTTGAACAGACAGGTCCAGGGCTCCTGTCACCTCATTGCTACCACACATCAGATACAACATTGGCATCTGCTGTAGACATACGTATGTAAGTTTACACAGGCTAGAAGTATCCAGAAACAGCTATAAAACCACAGTGTGATTGTCTGGGCACTAGAATCAACAAACATTTTGTCTTCTGCCAAATCTCAACTGGAAGTATTTTATCAGTCTTTTAAAAGTGTATTTTTCCACTATAGGAACAGTCTAACATGTGGAGAAAATTGAGTTGCCTGAATAGATCCAATGCAGACAGAGAGTATAGCACTCTCCATGCCTTTAGTGAGTGCCCAAACTGCAAATGTTGTATTGCTCATAACATCAGAAGACCAAAATAAATGAGTCATCAAATGAAATCAAGAAAAAACATAGGAAAAGAGAGATTATTTTTCTTTTCTATGAGAAAAGAGTAGACTATTACATTGGGTAACATCATGAAGAGATGTATTTTTTTCATTAGCTGCACCTCTTTATCTGTGTATAATATTATAAGCAAAGTAATGCTCCTCTACCATCCTTGTGAAAGTGTGTCAGACTGTTACACTGTGAAGAGTGGGCAGTGGCAGAAGCAAGCTTCAAATAATGGATTTTCTTCATCTTCACTAAACTGATTCAAACCTCCTAGGACAACTCTGCAAGGCTCTAGTTCTGCACAAAAATTACTCAAGAAAAAAAAAGGCTTATTTTATTAAATTAACAACCTGACATGTCTCCTTCTTCTCCATTTGTGCAGAGGGCCCTGCTACACGGTTACTTTTACGATGAATTAGTGCTTATAGCACATAACTACAGTGAGCTCTGTCATGCTACTTGGCTGTTGTAAACCAAACCCATCCTCACAGGGAGCCTCTTTCTTTTCATTCCTGGCACACCTAGCAGTAACTATCCTAGCTGCAGATGAACATCCCTTCAGATGTCTCTAAGGAGGTATGAATTTACTGTGAGGCTGAGGATATCTGCAGTCTTGCTCTGTGTTTTATTATTCTCTGGTACAAGACATATCAACCAGAGCAAGTTGGAGAAAGATGGAAAAAACTGCTTAAGTACTAAATTAAGACATAACTAGAAGTTTTCAGGGTTAAAGCATTCGGCTTCTTCCCAAATATCTTTATTTAAAAGGTTGAGGGATTGCTTAGTATTGAAACAATCATGTATTGTATTCTCTTCCAGGTTCCAAAATTGGAATATATGCAGAAGCTTAAAATGTAGACATGTTGACAGGGATTTTCTAAGCAGTCTAGAGGATTAAGACTCATTTTCCACTAAAATTAGTGGAAGACAGTGTCAATCATTTAGACTGCTTTGTAAATCAGCATTAAATTTCATCCTGGGATCTGCTGACTACTAGGTTTAATGAATAATGTCTCTTCTGAATGCTGCTTACCAGGCAACACATTTGTACATTAGAAGTGCAAGATATAAAGATTATTTCCTAATTAGCTGCATGCCAGAGATAGCAGTTTAATGGTAATTCATCTGGATTGAGGTTTGTATGTGGTATGTAATATAATGACAAACAGTTCTTTAATTTGTACTTTATATTGTTAAAGCATAAAATAATACCATTAGAGTGACATGAATGGGAAGCTGGTAGAACCTGCATTTTCCTCAGGGAGCCTGATTATGATTTTTCTCAGCAACTACTGCTGCTGTCCATAGCACTAGCCTCTTAAAAGCATTAGACAGAATACTAGATACTTGCAGTGTCCCTGAGCAAGGAACCAGTGGGGATACCTTTCCCATGAAAGGGACATCACAGTGTGCTTGCATGCCTTTGAGTTGAGCACTTGAAGTGGGACCATGAAGAAGAAAGAACAGCCTTAATGATCCTTGGAAGAAATCACTTGCACATACGCAATGCCATGGCTTTGCATAATACATACTGCATGTTATGCTGGTTCAAGGCAAACTTTTGGCACCTTGTGGCTGCCTCAAGCTGTGAAAAGCTTAATGAATTCCCTAGCTAACAGAGAAAGTTGGATGTACCGATTTGAGTGTAGTGTAGACTGATCAAAAACTCCTATTAAACTTCCAGCATGGATCCAGAAAGTAGCCATTTACTCTTTGACTCTTCTGTGTGACTCTGCCACAATCTGAAGCTGAGGCCAAAAGGGCAGGAGGTGAATTCTCTGTGAAAGGTTTCCAATTTTTTTAGGTCAGAGGACCAAAAGATAGTATATGCTGAAAAATCTGTCATTAGGGTGTCCTTTTTTTAGGGCTGGCACCACTAGCTAGCAGGCTGAAAGGCTACATGACTGGTTTCTGGAGATCTTCAGAACGACAGGCTGTGATAAGTAGACCTGACTCTGATCTGACTCACTCCTCTTTCAAAGTACTGTCAGACCCCTTATTTGAATGAATAGATTTAAATCCTCTTCATCAAAGAGATAAAATCAAAATTCCAACCCTTTCATTGCTATAACTTGCTGGAGTTGAGGTAGATTGATCTGAAATGCCAATTGTTAAATTGCAGCCTCCACGCAGACAAGCTGAAGACACCTCTCTGGGCAGCCACTCTACAGGGGATGAAGCCATGCTGCCGTAAATTTCTTGGTTATTTACCTCAGATGAAAGCTTGTCATTAACAAAAACTGCCCTTGTAGACCAGAATGGACACCTTATTACTTTTTTGGCATTGCAAATACAATGCCAATCCCCATGTCCTTCTTTAAGGAGCCTGTTAGGAGACCAAACAGAATGGACTAGAGCATCTGGAGCCAAAAGCGTGTTTAGAAAAGAGTTACCTTTTTTTCATACATTGAGCAACAGAAGCAAAGGTCACACAGTGATCAGAGTAGCAATAAAACACAGATATTCAGATTCTGGCCCCAGTTACCTTCTGGGGCAAGGGTTTATTTTCACCTCTTCTATAGCTTTTGCCAGTTGGGCTGTAGGTAACTTCTTTTCTTTACTATCTCACTTCTGAAGCAAAATCCACTGTACTAACACAAACTTCAGCAGTAAATATTTTGCTATTTTTAAGGGAATGTAATTTCAGCTGTGTACTATATGTGGAGGATGATCAGCAGCACGAGAACAGAAATAAATGCTGCTAAAAGAAGCTTTCCTGCTGCAATCTGGGTTGTTTGAACAGAGAGGAGAGGGACATGCCAGAATCTGCAGGAACCAAGCTCTAGTTTCTTAAATCCAAAGTAAAAAGATCTACATTTTTTTTCCTTTCTCTTCTCCAAAATCTCTTCAGATTTGAATAGCCAAGCCAGATTTAAGGGCAAGACAGGCAAGAGTTTACTCCCCATCAGCGTTAAAGTTGTCAGGATTCATGAAACTCAATGCCACAAAATGTTTCTAATGGGGTGGATAACACAAGTCCTAGTGTACACATGAATTTCAGCTCATTAACAGCTACAGAAGGATGCACGGCTAAGGAACAGTGACCCATTTCAGTGTCATCATTATGTTGATAGAACAGAAATTCAATAAAATTTCCCTTTTTAGTGAAGAGTCGCCCTAGTCACAGGTACATCCCTGCCCTGCATTGTAGTGCTGGGAGTGTTGCTCTCATCATCCCTCTCTGCCCCAGCTGGACATAAAGTGTCAGGGGGGGCACTGAGAATAAAAAGTGGAAATTAAGGACTAAAGAAGATTTTCTTTTTCTGTAATTTCAGAGAGAGTAATGGAAATTGAGAAAGGTTGCCTTACATTTCTCATTCATCCAATGCCCCTCTGCTCCCCAGGAGCCAGGCTAGGCTCCTGCAGCAAGGAGTTAGCTGGGTAAGCGAGCTGTAGTGCCAGCAGCCAGCACTGAAATCCCAAGAGGACACAGACTGCTTCCTCTGCCTGGGAAGTTCAAATAACCCCAGCTACCAGAAGAAGAGAGAAGGAAGAAAGACAAAAAGTGTACACCATATCTTCTTCTTCTTCCCTACTTCAAAAAAAGTCACCGCAAAGAGTATCCCCTGGTTTACGGACCTGCAGGCTTTGACAGGGGGTGCTCTGTGGCTTGCTTCTGCCAAGGACTGAGGGTGATAGGTAAATCTCAGGCTAACATGAGGCTGTTGAAGCACAGCATGGGCTGGCAGGGCAAGAGGTCTCAGAAAGCCATTGCTTCTTTTCCTTGATAACAGCAGAATCACTTACAAGCAACAGTTTATGGACAAGAGACATCATTTAGCCAGGAGAACTCTTCTGTGCAGATGCTCTTGAGGACCCCTTCCACCCACAGTATCTGGTGGTCCCTTGAGAGGTGTCCTGCTGCTGGCATGACCAGGTGGAGAAGCCTTCAGTCAGAGGACTTCTCAGTGCAAGCTCCCTATGGCTGCAGAACAAAACCAAGCAAACACGGAAAAATCCAACAGACTGCAGTTATTAATAAATTATGTCTTACCTATTCATAAGCTTGCTGTCTTGGGAAGGTTTAAAACAAAGCCCTGTGCTCTAGCTTTTGATTTCTTAAACAATGCCATCTCCTGTTGTGCATGCTTCAACTCTATGTCTTGATAGCAAGTGGGAAAACTGAAACAGAAAAAGGTGGGAGGAAACAACTTCAGTTTAACCAAGTTTCATAGAAAGATTTGTTCTGATTAAAAAAGAATGTTCTTGTGCACTTACAGAACTGGACTCAGAGGTATAGGTATAGACTACAAGCACAGACTATACATATAGGCTGGCCACTGCCCTCCTGTTTATCTTCAGACATGTCACTTAGGGTTTCCTCATCTGCATTTTCCAGATGTGAAATGCTGTGGGAGGTGGAGGGGAGATCCCAGCCTTTGCTTGTCCTGTCGCTCGGGATGGCTTTCCCACCAGCATGTACCACCTGGGGGCTGTGCCCATGGCAAGCTGCATGAGGGGCCATGAGGGATGAAGAAGGTGTACCAGTGTTAGCTACCATCTGCCACCCTGCAGCAGAGGGGTAAGGGCACATATTTGTGTGTTCAGCCACTTCTCACTTTCACCACTACAAGTCATGAGTGACAACAGGCTGGGTGACACCACCACCAGCCACCCAGGTGAGCATGTAAGGCCTTGGACATGCAGCCCCCATCATGCAGCCACCACTGACTAGGTTAACATGCCTGGGGATGAGGACAGCCTTTGAGAAGTCATGGCTCCTTGGGATGGGAGTCCCTCAGGCGCAGCTCACAGCAGTGAGCTTCCAAGTGGCCTGAGCCCAGCCCCTGGAGCTGCAGCCACTGTGCTCCTGGCCCAGCAACCACCCTGGGAACAGGAGGGAGCAGGACAGCAAAAGACTCTTGTCTGATGAGGCTGAGAGCCCAAATTAAAACTGCAGATGGAGTAGCCTTTCCTGGAAATGGTGACTGGTGCCACTGCCAAAAAATTTCAAAGGCTGTGTTTGAGGGAATCCGAATAGTGAACATGGACAATGGGGTCAGGAATCAGAAATTTTCGTTTCTGGCCTATTTTAATTTAGCATTTGAGGCCAGATTCTAGTAAGGAAGATAAAGAACAGATTCATCAAACCTCAGAATTTGAACTGAGATGAAAATACTATGGTTCAAATATGCCTTAGGGAGGAATGCTCAACAATATTGAGGATGCCAGAACAGTGTTAGTGCAGCACAATGCAACATGCTGGCATGTGATAATTTTAAAAGCCAGAAGTATCTCCTCTTAAACAATCTGAAATGCAAATGTGAAGCCTGTTTTCCCTCCTTACTCTGTGTTTTCTTGACAACTGCTGCCAGGATCCAACCATTAACTTGTAACTGCAAAAATATGTCAATGGCTGAGGCATTAATCCCAACCTTCATGTGTGTGAGTGCCTTTCTTTATGCAGTCTTCAGGCCAAAGTCTGATTTCTTAGAGTGATTCTGTCCTACCAACAGGCAGAAGGGTGGGAAGCCAAAGGTTTTGCCCTGATGACATGATGCCCGGCATCATGCAGAAGGGTTCTGGTCATGTACGGGGCAACGAAAAAAAAAAGAAAAAAAAAAAAAAAAGGTTTATCAAAAAAAGAAAGCTATTTGTCAAAAACACAGGTGATTTAAACTAGTACCCTTCCTAATCCAGCTCAGCTCCATGGCAAAGACAAAAACCTGATTTTCCAACATGTAACAAAACTGTCTCACTACTAGAAGTTCAGGCTACACATAGATCAGAGCACTTTCAGGATCCTCTCCAGCATTAAGCAGGAACTACAGATTGTTTCCTACACATTTTTCCAAAGAAATTAAAATAAAAATCTGTTTTTCATGGAAATGGGATGAAATTCACACTTATTAAGATGAAGCAGGTTTGTTTCTTTAAAATTTGCAGTGAAAAGAACAACCGTTTAACTGACATTTGAAAAATAATACAAACATTTTTCCTTTTTCTCCATTTTTACTCCCAAAGTATATTAAAATACCTTTTTCCTCTTGCTTACCTACTTTTCTAGAATCTTCTTGCTCCTCCCTACACCCTCCATCCTCTCTGGTTTTCATAGTAGCTTCAAAATTTGGAAATACTGCCCTGTTCTCCTGCCCTAAAAGTAAAACAAAACTAAAGTAAAACAAAACTAAAAACCTGTGAGGCTTAACATAACTTCTTGGCTTTTTTCTTAAAGTCCCTTACCAACATAGCAAAACATCCTGAAAAAAAAAATCTTAACCAACATGACAAAAAAATGTGTAAAATTGAACTGGGTGATTGTTGTTGGGTTTGTTTTTTTTCATTTAAAGGTGACTTCACTAACCAAATGTCTATGGGGTCTGTGCCCTGCAGACTGTCATGACCTAGTAAGTCATCTTATAGAGGTCGTTTCACCTGGGTATGCTCTGTGAACCACCTGAGTGAAAGACTCGCACCTCACTGCATCACAGGCTTCAGGCTATACAAAAGAAAGACACTGCAGAGAAACTAATGGCTATTATTATTCTATGACTTCCAGCCTTTCCTTTGCATTGCTAGTCACAGCAAGGAACTGCCCCACTGCTGATGCATCCTCTATCATGGCTGTACAGTCATAAAGTGCCAACAGCGTGGGGTGCTACAGCAGAGCTGATCCGTGTTTCTTTGGCCTGCTAAACTTGAAGAGGGGCGCACAGTCCTGCAGCATGTTTCACTGGGGCCAGGAATTCCCCAGCACTCATTAGGATGCACCCTGCTTGCCCATCACCTGCAACAAACACTGCAGTTAAATGGGAGGGAGGGTGAACATGGGGTGAACACAGTGTTCAGCTCAGCTACAGTTACCCTGCTTCACGAACCATCAGGAGGTTTCGTATCAGAAGTGATATGTGCACATGCACATATGACTACCCTGAATGCACTTAAATGTATATTTAAATGCTTCGCTGAGTGGATGCCAAGTGGAAGGACAGAGGGGGTGGCCAAATCTGATGCATTTCACACACCACTTTGGCAGTATCTAACGTGGCTATCGGTTGCGGAGCGAACATGTTGCCCATCCCAGGTCCAGTAAGCATTGAGGCATACCCTTCCTTGCCTTTGCTGGATATGGCCTGTAGCAAAATTCCTCCCCTGGGCAAGACTTAACGGCAAAATATGAGAAGGGTATTGAAGGGATTTAATTGCATACCTTGCAAGTCTTAGTAGGAGTTGCCCATGTACGTTCTCAATGCACATGTGGGAGTATAGATGTCTGGATCCTGTGTGATGGGTTTTCAAAACCAGCTGTAGTAATATAAGCAGCAATACACGGACCTTTATGTGGTGACCGAAAACAAAAAAGAGAGGTTTTGAAGAAAAACAACAAGAACCAAATAAGCTACAGGACAGATGCCATCCAACAAATTACTTAAAGCTGGAAGACTGAAAGAGTATCCCAGTTTAAGCTAGAATCATTGCATTTCCCCTAGCTGTGAGCCCATCCCAACACGCCACTTACAGATACTGCTTGCTTGGGATACAGAAATAAAACTTTGCCTTTTGGCCACAGAGACTATTGGAATTATATAATGTTCTATGAGTTTTCTATACAACAAAGGACCTCTTTCATGGAGGCAAAGCTAAGCAAGAAGTCAGCTTGACATGCTGTCACAAGACGGGCTGGGTATTAGTAAGGGAAATGGGACCAGGAGGTGGAAACACTTGAAAAAGAAGCTGCCTTGAAAAGCAGCCTGCAGCAAGTAGCACATCCCAGAGCTGGAAACAGGATGATGGTGGAGGGTGTCTGGAAGACAAGACAGAGAGGTAAAATGCCAGGCTGGGTGGCACATGAAAGGACAAGCACAGGGGAAGCAGGGTAACCTCCAGACTGCTTTCCTCCAAGACAATGGAAATTCCCTGTCCTGTCAGCGTGGCATTATTAAACCAAAATTATATGCTGTAAAATGCACTCCTGCTCCTTGCAGCAGGGCAGCAGCAGGATGTCATGTTCAGCCCCGCCACCCCTCCCAGCTCGGGGGTGTCCCTCTGCCATGGCAGCCCTGTACTCACCGTTGCAGTAGCACCCCATGGGACCTGGCCAGGAGAGAATCAGGAGCTTCTTTGCCATTTATAAGAAAACAATGCAGATGGGACACCATACAAACAAAAAAACAACAAAAATAAAACCCAAACACCCCCTCACCCTCCAAAAAAGTGAGGAGGTTGCATGCAAAGCAAAAGCCACACTTGAAATCAAGGGCACCCTCACAACACTGGCTCAGGACACACCTCTCTTCCTCACCTGCCTCCTTCCCTATTTACAACACAGCTGGAGTCTACAGTCAGTCTGTTTCTACATAGAGCTTTGTCCCTTTTGAGTGTCTGATGTCAATGCAGTGCATGTACAATACATGTGCAGGGTGCATGGACACCTTCCCTCTTCCTCGCCACATGCACGTTCTTCACTGCTGCTCTTAAAAGCTGCCCTACAGCAGCAGCAGCAGCCTTTTGCAGCATGCCATGTTACCGCTGCATTCACAAGCCGCTGTGCTGTTCCTCCTCTGTTCGTGTCCTCCCTCTTCCTGCTGGCCCTGTCCTTTTCCTTAGCCAAACCTGCTTTAACTTGGGGCTGTAGCTGCTGCCTGCCTGCCTGCCTCCCTGCTGCAGATCCCACTCACCACGCCATGTGCCACAGTCCTTCCCTCCCTGCCACGCTGCTCGCTAAGGACATGCTGTGGCACAGCTGTCTGCCTCCTCTGCGGCAGTCATGCAGGTTTGGATTACTGTGCACGCTACTGATGTGGAGCTCCTGTCGTGACCCAGCGCCCCATAGGAGGAGCAAATGAGCTGAGACGTCAATGCAAAAAATTATAGCCATGCAAGCTATCCCTGCGCTCAGCTGCTCGGAGAGTGCATACATGGCTTGTATGACAGCAACAGCACACAGAAGCAGCAATGAAATGCAGTTAGCAATACAGCTGGGAGACAGACAGCGAGGCAGGCACTGGTCCAGTGACTAAAATGATCCTACCGTGAGCCAGCCTGCAGTGTCTCCAAAAGTGGCTGACTACTACACAGGAGCTCGGCTTTCTTTTCAATTACTCCAGTTCCCCCCCCTGCCCCGGGTAACGGCAGTGTGTGCTCTGCTTTGTTTTTATTTGCCTTTTTGTTTCTTCTTTTTTCACATCCCACCACCACTCGTCTCCCTCTCTCTCCTCCCGTGTCCTTCACTCCAGGATGGCGGAAGCGGAGTTGCACAAGGAAAGGCTCCAAGCCATAGCAGTAAGTCAGTTTCGTTTTACTCGCTCTTTTGTCCATAGCTGCGGGTTGCAGAGGGAAGGTGGGATTCTGGCACGGTGACTGGGAAGCGCCCGGAGAGCTTGGCTTTTGCGAAGTTGTGCATGGAGTTCTCTGTTCGGGAAATGAGTGGTTAAAGTCTGCTTTGCAGGATTTGGCAGAGAAAGAGGGCTTTGAGGAAGAGCGTTGAGCTGACACGTGCAGAAAGAAAAATGTGAATGCACAGTGGCACGCTTGAAAGATTGATGATGGAGAAGAAAAGAAGGAATAAGTGAGGAGGAGGGGAGATTGCGGGAGAAAATCAGTACTCTGCTGAAAAGATATTTTCTCACAGTGGGAGCTTTAGCTTAGCTGATTAAGAAGTTAAACAAAATTATCTGCTGCAGGGTGGCTTTTACTGTAGAAAATAATTGTGATATTACTAATTTTTAAGATAATCGAATACAAACACAGCATTATCAAAATCATGTAATTATTTGATCTACTAGTTAAACTGTCACCTCAGCTCCATAGCTGAGCATATGCTTTCAGATAAATTCCCTGCTGACTTGCGTCCTGCCAGGGGTAAAGTCTAGGCAGGGTTTTGCCCCATTTTAGTTAAAACTTTTGTTTTCATGCTTAATGTTACAATTTGGAGTAAGCCATGAGCTCAGCTGCTGCAGACCTCAGAGGATCGTGGGCAGTGACACCTGGTGAGGACTGGGCCTGGGTGCTTAAAAACCACCATCATCCTGGCTCACAGAAATTGCCAGCTCATCTTCTAGCATGGCACAGACGCTGTGTCAAAAGGCTTGTGTTTCCGTGGGCATTGCCAGTCTGCCAGCCCCACACAGCCTGCCCTTGTTTGAGTGACACCCAGCTCTTCTTCTCCATGCTGAGATGTTGATGCAGCTGTGCCAGTCCCAGTCAGATGGCACAGAGGGTGCCGGGGACCGCACACCTGGAAGTCTGAAGGGAAATGACAGAAGACAGCAGAGCCACATGGGTTTTATTTTCCCTTCCCTGGTTCCCCCAATGATCAACAGATGCTATGTTTTACTGTAGCCGGCAGAGATTACAGATTTCTTTTGTATTATGAGGAATGGCTGCTGCTTCTGTTCCAAGCTGTTTTCTTTAAGTCCACTATTCTGCTAACAGGTCAATGGAGATTAAAAATAACCAGATGTAAAACAAATAGATTGGGGTTTTTTCCTCTCTAAAATATTTCCTGAAAAAGAGCAAATGGTATCATATGATACAGGGTAGAAGCTATAACCATTTAATTTTCAGGCAGCGGAAAGTAGATGCATATTTTTAAGCTGGTTCACAGTTTTATGTCAGCATAGGTATTGCCAAATCTCCAAATGGAAACACCGGGAACGTTCCCTCAGAGGCAACCCTCACCACTGCCCCTGGTTTGGGAGTCCTATATAGCAGAACCACACTGCAGAGCTGCTCCACACATTGCTGCAGTGCATACCTCTGAAAAACTTCTATCTCTGTGTTTAAAAAATGGTTTATATTATTGCCGCTTCTTCTGACCACTATATAACAGAAAACCAAGCAGCACCCATTTCCACTCCGGCTTAAACCTTTCACCAGAGTAGTTCAGGTCCTCTGCTTTTTGATGCTTTGCATTTCACACCAATGATGCCATTATGGATGTAAAATTATCAGATGTGTACTGCAGCTTTTTACAGTAGGTTTATGCTAGTATGAGAGAAGGCCTTGAGAATCTGGATCTTCTTTTTCCATATATATTACCATTTCGGTTTCTATTTCTGGCACAAAATAATATACACATAGTATTGCAATGTGTGCAGTGAATTAGACTGAAATAATTTTACTTCAGCATCAGAAATATTCAGCTTTATTTTAAGCTTGAATGTGAGTCCATGAACTAACTTGTCTGCTTACCCACTCAGGAGTGCAACAAGTTTTCCATATAATCTCATTAGGTAACTTTCCTCTTGTCTTTGGGCTGCTGCAAATGTTTGTCAGAATGCAGAGAAGTTTATCTTTAGTGTAAGCTTTGCTCCATCAAGATGAGTGGCATGAGACAAGTTAGGCATTTCTCTTTTGCCACCAGTTGGCTAAAATAAGGTTAATCCTCAGAAGCTCCATGGCCTTTCTTAGAAGACAGAAAGGTTGCATTTGAATTCAGCTTGGTGTTGCCTTTTTTTTAACAAGCTGCAGTATCTCCCTTCAGATGAGCAGAAGCTTACACCAGCACTCCAATCAAGCTGGTTGAATGCTAGGCATATAGAAAGAAATCCATTTACTGTTGGGACTCCTATACACTGTTGCCTGTACGTTTGTGCTTGCTTCCATAATCACCACGCTTGCCAGGAAGACAAGCAGAGTAAATTTGAAGTGTATTTAAGGAAAACAAAATCCAAACATGGAAATATGAATATTCATACCAGAAGGCTGACACTTTTTGAAGAGTTTGCTTTTGTATTTTTTTACTCTGATTAATCACAGTTTTAATATACGCATATGTGGCACATAGGCAAGTATCATGGGAAGAGGCAAAAAGGGATCTAACTGTTAGGACATTAATCTAAACCTTGATGAACGTGAGTTGGCCACTTATTTTGCCAGCCACAAGTACTTTGCCTGCCTGTGCAGTCCTTTTCCATCCGTAAACTGTGAATAATGGACTTTGGCCTTGTCTCAGAGAGTAGCAACAAGACTGCATACAAGACTGAGGAGAACTTGGATGCTATGGTTTACCAGGGCATGAAGCAGCTAAATAAGTCTTTAGGAAAGATAACTTATGATTTAAAAAAAAAAAAAACAAAAAACCCCCAAAAAACCCCAAAAAAACACTTTAAATGTATGTGGTTTTAATACCATTGTACATGCTTAAACTGTGATTTTTAGGTATTTGTTTCTGAAGTTCCTAAAATTCACAAACTGACTATAGCAAGTCTCAGAGCACTGTGGCAGTCTGGTTTGAGATGTGGGGAAATGCGAGACAACGACTGAAAAGTGGAGGCCAGCTCTCTCTGCTTGGGAGAAAAACATAAACTCTGTGTCCTTGTTGGATCATGGCCAGGAGCAATTAGTTTTCTGATCCTTCCTTGAGCAGAGGTTATCCACATCATACATGCCACAGATACTGGCAAATCTTTCTGTCATGCCACACTGCTCAACATCTCTTTGAGCCCGACCTTAAATCACCACAACATTGATCTGCTGGTTTACCACCAATGGAGCCAAGCGGTGCCCACTCTGCACAGTGTGAGAAGATACCTTGCAGGAGGCAGGCAAGGGGTTAAAAGAGGTGGTTGGAAGCCATCTTCTCTCTTGGCTTGTTCCTGTAGCACACTTCATTGCTTGTGTCTGCTCTTTTCCTGAAGGGGGGTGGTGGGTAAAATTCTGGGTGAAAAAGGAAGCATTTTTGTGGCTTTAAAAATGTGCCTGCTGCGAGTTGCTCAGAAGTTTGGAATGCAAATAGTCCCAGAGGAAGCAGGCTCAGTGGCTAAGGGACAGGTAAGCTGAGATAATTTATCACATTTTGGATAAATAAACTGTGTGGCTCCACAATTTATTATATGGCCCCTCTCTCTATGACTGCAGAGATCACCACTAGCTAGTGATCTAACATAGACAGGCATTTATGAAATGTAAATACTTCCTGTCCCTTAGCTAGAAGTCATAAAGCTGGGAAGCAAGGGCATTGAGTATGTATCAGTGCATCTGGGGTACAAGTGCGCAAATGATCCAGTGAACGTGTGTCACCCATATATCAGGTAAATTAAAGGCAATCATTGAGGGACAGCACTGAGGAGAAATCATCCACTAGAGCAACAACCAGCACAGGAGTTGGAGGAGATATGCAGGTTAAGGAGATGTCCAGCGCACAGATGAAACTGGGAAACTACTAAAATTTACTGATTTCTTAGCAAGTAAAAAAAAACGGTACTGATGGTTACTGCTTATCAGTGCCCAGTTCTGAGAACCATTAGCTCAGGGAAGCATTAAAGAAATTATTGATATCGAAGTAGCCATGTAAAACATGCCTCCTGTCGAACAAGACCATTCTTGCTTTTTCTATGAGATTATGAGTTTGTTGAGCTGTATCTAACATTCCTTCAATGTCATCAGGTATTTGATTTAGTATGGTAAGGCACTTGTTTAAAAATAGCTCCCTCCTGTATTAGTGAGGTCTACCTTAGCTGGATTAAGACTAGCTAACTGACAGGTCTCAGAAAGTTGCTGTTAGTGAGGGAGACTGATGAACAGACCCTTGTTCCTCAAGAGCAAAGGCAGGGGAGAGCTTATAGGAAGCAGCTTTTCAAGGCTTGAAGACATCCTCTGTTAGCACTTTGATGTAAATGAAAAATCAAAATTGATAGTGTGCAGACAGCATGAGGAGTGGTGGAGGAGTAAATACAACAACAAAAAGCAGACCTGTAGAACAAGTTGGATTATTTGGTAAATGGGGTCCTCCATTTAAAGACTTTGTTCACACCTGTATGCAGCTGCTGTTAGGAGAGGCCAATGCAGGACTGTGCATTCAAATACAAGGGAGTACAGTGCCAGCACCTCAGAAGAGGGCTTTGCAGTCTGAGCAGTGCTGCCTTTTGCAAGGGACTAGAACTAGCATGGGAGCTAATTCAACAGGGATGAGGAGGGGATGGTTGTCCTGCAAAGATTAGTTTCACACAGAATCACAGAATGGTCAGGGTGGGAAGGGACCTCTGGAGATTATCTAGTCCAACCCCCCTGCTAAAGCAGGTTCACCTGAGGCAGGCTGCACACAGGTAGGTTTTGAATGTCTGCAGAGAATGAGACTCCACAGCCTCTGGGCAGCCTGTTCCAGTGCTCTGACCCTCTCATAACAGAGAAGCTTTTCCTCATATTCAGGTGGAACGTCCTGTGTTTCACTTTGTGCCCGTTGCCCCTTGTCCTGCGTCTGGGCACCGCTGAAAAGAGCCTGGTCCCATTCTCTTGACACTTGCTCTTGAGATATTTGTGTTCATGGATAAAATCCCCGCTCAGTCTTCTCCTCTCCAGGTGAAACAGGCCCAGCTCTCTCAGCCTTTCTCCAGCCTTCACACCACCAACCAGCCCTTGTTTGTTTGTTAGTACAGGGTCTGGAAGCACACCTTGCCTCGTTGGCTCCTCCACCACCTGCAGCAAAAAGTTATTATCAATGCCCTGCAGGGACCTCCCGAACTGTGTGAGCCCAGCTGTGCTGTCTTTCCAGCACATATCAGGGTGGCTGAAGGCCCCCACGAGAGCCAGGGCCTGTGACGGTGAGGGTACCTCCAGCTGTCTGTAGGAGGCCTCATCAACTCCCTCTTCTGATCCGGTGGCCTGTAGTGAGGACCCCCAACAGCATCACCCATGTTGGCCGGCCCCTGAATTCTTACCCATAAGATCTCGACTCATTCTTCATCCACCCCTAGACAGAGCTCAATACATTCCAGTTGCTCCCTCACTGCTGGCCTATCTCTCCTAAAAAGTACACAGCCATCCATGACAGCATTCCAGTCATGTGAGCTCTCCCACCATGTCTCTGTAACTGCAGTAAGATTATGGCACTGTGACTGTACACTAGTAAAGCTTACACCAGGTGATGGTTTGGAGTCCTCCCAACAAATGAGGCACGTACATATATGTTTACATACAGAATTGCACTAATTTTTCAACACATCTTTGAAAAAAGTAATACAATTATCTTTTGGAAAGATAGTACTAGTAGAGTTTCAGTATCACAATTGCTGGTAACCTAGCCATTCTACATTTCTGGGTTGACACTCAGCAGCTGCAGTGAGCATCATGTGGTGTCCATAAACTTCAGAAAATTTAGTCACAGAAAAGCCAGTATCTTTTTTTTCCCCATTCAGCTATTGTCTATTACCCTACAAAATTAAAACTCATGACTAGTAGATCTCATGTCGAAGGTCATTCTACTGTAACGTGTCTCCAAAATTTTTGTGACTCCTTCCACATAGCATTGTTCATGAAAATTGGAATCTCTGATGTTGGGGATCACATAGAAAGGTGTTGCAAATTGATTAAATCAACAGCTTATGATTGTAGTGATGACTTAATACACTAGTTTCCTATGCCTTCATTTAGGAAGTAATGTTTTTGTTGTTTTCAAACCTAAAGCCTGCAGAAAAGAAGTTCAGCAAGATACAGAAAGAGTAAGCAGGCTGGGACTTTTCTACTTGGAAAACAGGAAACTGAGTGAAAAGAATCTTCAGAAGTCTATAAGGTCATGACTGTTAGGGAGAGATGAGATAAGGAAATACTACTCACACTTTTTAACACAAGAATTAGTTGGGGTCTGAGGAGGGCAGAAGTTGTGGACAAAACAAACCCAAAGACATAGTCTTCCTAAAATGAATTGTTAAGCTGTAAAGCCCTGCTTTCCAGCATGTGGTGGGTGCTGGAGTACACCTAGGCTTGAGGAGAACCCAAGCACGCTCATGGAAGCAGAATACATGAAGGACTTTCTTATCAGAAGTAATTTTCAAGCTTCAAATTACTAGAGGCTGGCAGGGAAGTTTTATGTGTTCTTGCCATGCTCCTGAGGTCTTCTGCTTTAGGCACTGTGCTAGAATGGAACGTGGGCTAGGTGGTCTGATACAGTGCAGCCATCCTGTGTACTCAAACACATTCCTGGATTAACCATGTCTTTAAGTACTTTCCCGAGTTTCAGCACTAAAGAAAACCCTCCTTGCAATTGATCGTGAAGCTTATTTGAATATTGCTGCTACATACTTTAATCCAATTTTTCCATTCCCATCTTTCCCTCATTATCCTACTTCCAATTGTATTTACAGCTCTGATTAATCACAACCATTCCTCGGCCTAACATTCAAGTACCTGAAACAGAAAATCCTCCTATAGTTGTAGCTGTCCTCCTTTTATAGTCTGAGCTGAAAAAACTTGAGAGCTAATGTGACCTTAACAGATTTCCAGAGTACTCTGCGGTGCAGAAGACCTGAAGGGGCTGGGAAGAGTCTGTGTCCTGATGTAGTATTTCCAGGAATGGGTTTAGTTTGTGTAAACTAGGGATTATCACAAACTAAATGAAAACAAAATTGTGAGCACATTATGAACCTGTGAGGTTCCTATGAACCCCAGTGGAAATCAGCCATGGGAGAGGAAGCGTTACATTTGCATTTGCTGTAAAGGATGAAGAAAGATTTCCCTGCACACAAATCTGCAGCCCTGCCCTGGACTGCAGCAATATCATGAGTCAGCTTCATGGGAGGTATTGCACAGAGAAACCCATGTGAGCACAGGTGTATCTTGTCTTGACTTCTGGAGCATATATAACAGTGAGAGTTCATACACAGTTTAAGAAATATTATGGCCTTTGCCCATTCCAAGCCAAAAGTGAAAGAAAAATGCCTATAATGTCTGAAAATACTGTCTTGGGGTTTATCTGTGTTTTTGCTTTAGGAATGTTTACATGAAATTATCTTCTCTGCAAGAGAAGCAGAAATATGATGAAAAATATTGCTTTCAAGGTATCAGTGAAAACTAGGAACGAGCAGAAACCAGAAATGAACTTGCTCTTGAGAAACTTCTAGACAGTCTCCAGACTTACCCAAACTCAACTGTTTAAATTTAGAATTGTTTCCACAGCACATTCCTAGCCCTTAACACATCACCAGCATCTCTTAAGCACAGACAAGGAGCTGAGATACTAGATTTCTTTTTGTGCATTTCAAATTGTATTTTGCAAAAGGAGTTGAAAATGGGTTTGAAAAGTTTTTGTGATTTTCTTGTTGTTGCTGTTAACTGTCTGGAAAAGTAAAATAGTTGTGAAAGATTTACATTTTTGGAAACTATTGAACAGCTCTAGCCTGGAGTGTAACTTTAGGGACAAATACCACACACCATGGTAGCAGTGGGGTAGATGTTCATGTGAAGTCAGAGGCGAGACTTTGGGATTTACATGCTGTGCTAGAAGTGATGGATAGCTGGGTAGCTGGGATGAGGGTGAGATAG
Organism: Falco rusticolus; assembly: GCF_015220075.1. Lineage (NCBI taxonomy): Eukaryota > Metazoa > Chordata > Aves > Falconiformes > Falconidae > Falco > Falco rusticolus. Next base: position 11,011,403 of record NC_051210.1, read on the forward strand.
TGCTTGAAGGGGGTGCACAGTGATGCTCAGTCTCTGCTTGAGCACTTTTGCTCTGGTAGGAGTCATTCCTTGTATCCATACCCATTTTACAAATACTGTTTCATTCCTGTACAGAATGAAGTGTATTCTTTCATCAGCTGAACACTTGCAAAGTACAGTCACCAGCGAGCTGGTTGGTCTGCAACATGTATTTGGGAAAGCACCAGACTGTGCATGTGCAGTAAATTATGAGGCCTCACAGCAGCAGTATTTAGCTTCTGAGCCTCTTTGTGAGTGGGTCCCGAGGAATTTTGCAAAGATTTCAGTATATTTGCTTATTGACAAGGGAAATGAAGCTCCATCGAGGGATTTGTTTGTCAGTTACCACCAGCAAAACCAACAGAACCTCGAATTTAATCACATGCTTCCTTATTTAGGTAGGATGGCAGTGAAATGTGATCTGAAACCTTGCCTTCTCATGAATGGCACATGAGCACACGCTAAGCTTGTGTGTGCCGAAGCACCTTTCGGTCTGAGGATGCCTTTCAGGAGCAGGACATGGGAATGCAGGGATGCTACACCTGCCTCTGGTCCTAATTTCCCTAGCATATAAAAGCCTTTTCTGTTGCAAATTCTTATCTGAGACACCCACGTGCTTGCAAGGGTTAACACCACCTGACAAACCCAGTGGCAGTGAAACTGGTATGGCCTTTTGGCAATTGCACACCAGACCTATGTAGCTCTTGACACACAGATGCTTTTTGTTACTTAGCTGACTTGCAACGAGGTGAGGCACTGAAGGCATGTAAAGCTTTCTTCCTCTTCACCAGTAAAAACAAATGCTCTCTGTGCATAAAAAAAAAGGCCAACAACCAATGCAGTTTGGGCAGCTTTTTCTGGAAGGAGACAGACCTGCTCTCATCTAGGAGTTGTTGGCCTTTCCAGACAGCACAGAGCTCAGATTGTTGATTTAAGCGGTGCTGTGATTGTTTTAATTTGAGCTGCCAGCATCATTTGTCAGGATCCGCAGACAACAGTTAGTAGGGTGGGGCTCAGCCCCTCTGCAATCCCTAATAATAGCAGTCACTGACAAGCAGTTGAAGATTTGGGACAGCAGAGGTGTGCTCAGATTTTAAACAATACACACCTTGAAAAAAACCCTTCAGTTTATCAGCAGAGAGCTATATAAAAGGTGCTTTCCAGCCTTTTGGGGACATGTCTTTGTCAGCCTCTCTGCTTCAGCCATGTTCTTTTGCCATGCAGAGCTATAAGCAGCACTGCAGTAGAAGGAAGTAACCTGGGCAGGTAATGAATGGCTAAGGACCCCCTATTAAGAGGCTGAAAATTGCAGACAGAAATTGGAAGCCAGATTTCCGTGTAATGTATTGCTAGAGGAGGAAGAGTTGAGCAACTTGTAATGTATGCTGCAGAGTCACACAGCTGCAGTCTCTTTATGGCAGCAGCAGGAGCTAGCGCAGAGCTGAGCTTACTCAGGAGCTGATAGCAGTGCTAAATGCAAGCGTCTCATTATTAACCAGCTGAGTGCCACATGCTGCAGTGCCAGCATCGGACTGATTGGTCTTTCCCAGTGGGTTTCTGAAAGGGAAAGGCGTTGCAGTACACACACATACACATACATACTTGTTAGCCTCTCATGGATGCGCTGCACCATGTGTCAGGTCCTTGGGAAAACTCCATGGGTTTTTGAAGGATCCCTAGTCATCCAACTATTTCCCATTTGGAGCATAAAGCAAGCATTTGGCATACAAGGTGTCACTAGGTTTACAATAACTGCAGCACAGGGCACTGGATTGTCTCATACACTGGCTTTAGTACAAAATTACGATCCTGGATGTGTTTGCAAGTTCTGGCAGGTCTGTGCACATAGTATAGTGTTTGGGAGTTAATTCCTTATCTATTTTGAATTCCTACCTACATTGACATAAAAAGTAAGGCTCTGTTTAATCATATACTTGTTCTTAATAGACACAAGCATATGCAAGCACTTGCTGCACTTTAGAGAAGTAGACTCGAGCAGAAAGCTGATTCATTTTCCAGCATTTTAATCTGCACCTTTAAGACAGCTCCGTGTGGTGGGGATAACTGCTGAACTAGGAATGTACATAAACTCATCCCAGCATCATGGTGAACTTAGCAAATTGTTCTGGTTAAGGAGGTAACTTCTAAGCAGCCAGAAGGAAAAATAATCTCCAATTTTTTAAAAATGAAACAAAGAACAGTCTAAACATAACATCTTTAAGAACTATGTCACTGTATCAGTGAGACACTGAGCAATATCAGTTCTTTGTGCTAAATTTAGACTTTTTACTGCTGAAGTTTCAAAAAGTATAAAATTTAGACTTAAATAAATATAGGATATCTGAAATTCATGTATGCAAAAGAAATCTGTTCATACTTTTCATGCCTTTCCTTATTAGCTTCCTAATCTCCAGAGGAAAAATAACGAAATGTAAGTGGTTTACAAGTATCTTTGTCCTTACCATGTGTGACATTGCATACAATGCCGAGCAAAGGTTTTGATGAGATTGATGTGGCACTGCACAGTGCAGACCCCTGCCTCTGTGAATCTCTCAGCAATTCACAGGACTGAATGTCCCACAAAGGAGTTGTTCCAAAATCAATAAAGTTTCCAGTATAGACAACTCTTTATATTAATGATGATTTTTTCCCCTGGGCTTTTAAAACAGTATAATAATTCATAATTAAGAAGACAAGGTGTCTTGTAAAGATTTCACTGCTGAGAAGGAGGGGATGGACAGCACTACTGAACCGGAGAGAGCTGGTAGGAGGTTCCTTTTACAATTCTGCCACAGATCTCAGGGCACTGGGAAGAATTCCCCTCTGCGTTTGGCCCCTGACACTCAGGAGAATGCTGCACCATCCTTCCTTGCCTGAGAACAGACAACCCATGAAAGCAGTCCTGAAAAGCATGTAGAAGGAAAGAAGACTAGTATTTTTGTGGTCCAAGTATCTACAGCTCCAGTTTCTACTTCATGTTAGTCTGTGACATTGTAGGCAAACCACTGCCCTCGCTTAAACACACAAAAAATAATCTTTGGTCTCTGTTACTTTGAAAACACCTGTTCCTTGGTGAAATAAATCCAGTTTACACTGATGGATAACACTGACCATGTGATTGTGGGCAAGTCATAGGTGGCTGGTTGCAAAGCAGTAAGATCCAAAAAGGTTGTGTGGCCCTGGTTATATATTGTCACTATCTGTATGGATTGGAGAGTGGTTTAACTAAGCTCCATCAATGTGATGTGCCACTAAAGACAGAAGAGGTACTGGGGCTGTGTGCTTCCCCAAGCTCTCCTGATGCCAATGAGCTCACTGACCAAGAAGCCACACCTGCAGTGCTTGTTGCATGGTTCATCCTTTTGGCTGCAAGTAGCCCACTGAGCAGGAGGTTTCAATGAGAAAAAGGCAGACTTGGTTTCTCATTGTCATTGTTGTGTTGGTCACATCTCTGTCTAGGTGATGTTTACAGGTTGGAGAACTGAAGCAAGAGCATGTATACCAGCAACCAGTTGTTACAGCAGAAACCTGTACCAGAGAATGTCCAGCTTTAGACTGACCTTGTTCCAGTTTTAGACAGTGTTTCATGAACCTGGATCAGATAATGCAGTGCAGTCACTGTATTTGTAGACTGGTCCTTGCTGGAAGGGATTGTGAATGCACATGAAAAAAAAGTTTAAGATGGTACTGACAGATTACTAACCTTTTTCACATGGTGACTCCAAAACAGATGAAGATTCTTAACACCTAGTACTAATCAATTGCTGGATAGCAGTTCTGAAGAAAAGGTGATTGTGGATAATCCATTGAATATTGCTCAGCAGTCTCATCCATTGTGGAAAAGGCAAACAGGCTGGTGTATATAGAGACAGGAATGCTGCTATAAGGCATGTGAAATGGTTCTCTGCTCAGACCCATGCTGGATTCAAGTCTCCAAGGAAGAAATGCACCAGATGGAGAAGAGTATAGGAGAGTCAGCAATTTTCAGAAGTGAAGGAAAATTACTTCTGAGGGAAGACAGAATAGGTCAGAGTTGTCCGGCTTAGTGAAGAAAATACCGAGGTTTAGATGATCTTGTTTAAGGGTAGGGAAAATCTTTCCATATTTCTTCTAGGGTGGATCACCAGTATTTTTGCTTGTGCTCAGATGCTGCTCATTCAGTTGGTGATAAGTATCTTAAATTTAAAGGGTTCTTCTGCAGCTGGTCACTTTTCTGGTGATGCCAAGCACAATGCTTCCATGAGACTTGGCAGGCGACACATGGATGCTTGGAGACTCAGGAGAAAAATTTAATCCAATGGCAGTGGAAGAAGACTGAAGCTGGGATGGTTTACTTTGCATTTTGGATAGGCTAAGCATGTGGGTAGTCAGTGATGTGTTCAGATATGTTGAGTAACATGATCACGTGCAAAAGTAGATAAAATTACCTCTTGTTGGATTTAGACCACCAGTCCCTATACTCTTCTCTTTCAGTAGGACTCTGTCCTGCGCCCAAGCAAGTTAGCAGGAATTGTGCTCTTAGTTTCAGTGGTGAGAAGGAAAAGACCCATACTATCCCCAGAGGTGTTCACACTATTTCTGACCCTTTATCATCATAAAAAGCACCAGATATGTGCCAGATCATACATTTAAATCAGACTTTCCAGGGCAACAAGTTGTAAAGCTGAGGGTAAACAGAGACAGTGGGATCCACCATTCCTCTAAACTTGAGAGGTGCATGCTTTGCCAGTCATCACACATCCTTATTAGTAGCACTGAGGCACAGTTAGAAAACTGCTAAACTCACCTATCAGAAGTTGAAAGTTGCATGTGCAAAAATGATTAGAATTTAAACTTCACATGTTCTTGTTCATCCACAGCAGACATCCAGTTCTGAGAACCTTGGTCTCTTAACAGCTGCTGCTCTTGACTTCTCTTGTATGTTACCAAGAGTCCGGATATTTAATAACCTCTGCTGGAATAAGCTTCCCAAGCTTTACCTGCACTTTGTGAGGAGGTGCTTTTTCAGTTGAAACTTCCTTCCAATAGGAAGCTTTTCTCTTGTTTGAAATGTTACCAACAGCAAAAAAAAAAAAGTTAGTAAGCCTTATTTTCTCAGTAAGATGAAGGGGAGGTGTGGGGGGGAGTTGCAGGGGAAAGGAGGAGATATTTTCAGTTCCAGGGAAATCATGTTTGAGGTTTCTTTGTTGATGCTGGAAGGTGAGAAACTGTGGAGGCTTAACAAGCTGAAATTTCCCTGATGTTGTAGCCTAAAATTAAAGGAGATGAGATCCCAACCTTTCAGCTAGTGTAAAATAATGGTAGCAGAAGCAAATCAAGCCAATACTGTCAAATTTTGTTGTTATCCTCTTTGTCCAACCTAACTTGTTTTTAAGCTACTCTTGCAAATCAATGCAAAACTTTGTGCTGAAATTTTGGAGCAGATCCTTAGGACATATTTGTGGGCTGGAAAATGATTCATACATAATCTGTAGGGCAAATGGATGGTCAAAGGCTTCTGGAAAGCTCAGCATAAGGCAGGTGATTTATTTGTGGCTGCACTTTAACCTGTATGTGCAGAAAGCATTTCAGCATGCATTCTGGTAGGGCAACAGGTGCTTAGAATATAGCACAGCCTTATAGATTTATCTTTTTCTATTTCTTTGTTTTAAGGCACTTTACATGGTATTTAAGAAACTGGCCAAGAGACCTTTCACTGCTGATGTGCTGTTAATATTACACTCCATTTCAAGCAGTTTCTCCTTTTTTTAGCAGATTTTTTTTACTTAAAACTGGACTTAAACCATGAACAATGAACAACTAGTTTCCTTGTGGATAAATTGCTGAAGTATTATATGTTTCCACGGGTGATCCAGATTTGTGGATAGTGGGTGGCAAAGCTGGTGACAACCTCTTACTGTGTTGTAGCACAAATTACCTCCTGAGTTTTAAACTGTTACAATTGTCACATTGGCCTGTGATTTAACTTAACTTTTTCCTTTTAGACCAATTTTACTCCCTTTAAAAAACAAAATAAAAACCTATTTTGGCTAGTTGAGAAGTGTCAACAGTGGTTTTAATTGGTCCAAGAGTTGGGATTTTTTTTTACTGTGAAATGCGCCACTTTCTGAAAAGTGGCTGTGTAAATGACATTTGGCAATTCAAGCTGTATTGCCATTCAAAGGTTACCATAGCATATTCCATCTACAAAATATTGGAAATGCTTTCCTTGGCTAAAAGGCACAAAAAGAATAATTAAGATCCTTTAGGGCATGTCTAAATAGTATACTGAAGTACCTACATATGTACAAAGATGTACCTCTGGCTTTTGGGTCTGCTAGGTATCCAAAATGAGTCTTCACTGTGGTAAATCAGATGTTTACTGAAATAGATGTGCAACATATATCAAAGGTAATGGAAGCAAGCTGATAACTTGCTCCAGGTTCAGCACAGAGCAGTTGGGATGAGCACAGCTGCCTCTGCACAGTGCTGTGGTGTATGGCATCCATGAACTCCATATCTGACTCAAAAATACATGCCAAAGAACCTTATTCAGTAAACTACATGAAGCCTAAACTTCTATGTCAGAAAGAAGGTGATGCAATTGCTTGTTGTTCTTCTTAGTGTCTTTATTCAGACACTTTTTTCCAAACAACCATCATCACAAACTTCAATATTTTATTTTTTTTTCCATTGTTCTGATAAGGGCTACCTGTCTCCCCACTTTTTCCTGACACATGAGTAAGAGAAAAACTCTCAAAAGTATGCACTAACTCTTAACACTCAGCATCAGACATTTTCGAAGCCTGCATTCTTCAGAAAATAGGTTGTTGTATAATGCTTCATATATCCAGAATACCTCTTGTATTGATGTAAAAGATGTTGTGAAACTTAAGTGCATCTGACTTTTGCATCTGCTAAACATCCAAAGCAAATCTGTATTGTGGCAAATCAAGTATTTTTTAAATGCTTTAGCCTGAAGAGGCTTAGAGCATTTTATAGAGGGTAAATAGTTTTTCCTGAGGCAACTGACCAGTTTCACAAGTGGCAAATTGAAAAACAGCACACAGATTGTAATAGAGGAAAATTGCACCTACTTACCCTTTTAAGACTGATTGCATCATTAGTCTTTGTGCTTTTAAAATTCAATCAATCAATATTTGTTTGGTTTTCTCCCATGAAACATAGATAAAAGAGAGGAGTATTAAATAGTAAGGAATACAGGACATCCATTGGAGACTACAGCATTTATCAAGAAAAAAAAAATTTTAAAAAAAGCACAGAAACCTTTCTGTACTAGATTTAATTTGGGTTTTCTCACGGAATAATCCTGTAGGATTTTTTGCGCCGTTAAACTTGCATCCCCATCTTTCATTGCCAAATGTAGATTGTGGCCCTTACTGTTGCACAGAAACAATTTGAAAACCATCTACATGAAGTCTAATTGGTTCTTTAAAGATGGGGCTTCAGGCACAAGTGCCTCCCAGAGCTTTATTATTCTGTCTCCGTTATCAAGTTGATGAAACTTGATACTACAAGGGAGGCAAAGGAAACCCCATTATGCACCTTCTGAATAGTTTCAGGGTAGCTTTCGTTCTGTTTTGGCAGGGAGAAGAATCTTTACTGTTCATAACTGGTATTAGAGCAATGCCAGCTGAAGTCTATGCCTCATTGTGCTAGCACAACAGTGAACACATGGCCAACATCAGCCTCCACCAGAGCAGAGACCTGGGAAGAAGAGAAATGAGAACAGAAAGTGAAATACTTTAACCAGGGACATTCAGCAAGCTGAACCCTGTAGATACCTCTTTTGACTGCAACATTGGCAGGCTACACACTGAATCCCACTCTTTGTGTCCACATTAACTTCTCTGGCCAAAGGTTCAAACCCTGCAGTGAAGCTCACAGTCCACTGAACTGCTTCTGTTACATGTGCAGGAAGGCCCATCTGAGCACAGGTGTCTTGTCTTACCTGTCTTCTTCCCTGCAGGATGCTCTTACTCTGGTGGCCCAAGATCTCCACCATGTCCACAAACCATGTGAGCAAGGCCTTCAGCAGAGATCTTCTATAGACTTTTCATGCAATTTGGTTAGCTGCCATCAACAGACTCCATATTCCAACATGTGCTGCAGTGCTGCTCCTCAACAATGTTGCATATATTGTGTGACTACAGTGTGTGCAATCAATTAGTCCACCAGTTTTCTTTTTTACTGCCTTCCTGTATGCAAGCAGCCTTACCAATAGATCAGATCTCTTATCAGAGATCCTTCAGAGGTGTCTCGGGATCAGAATTTGTGTTAAACATGTGCCTATTGACTCCAGTACAGAGGTACCTGAAGCCAGGGAAGGAACCTGGATCCAGCCCTGCTGACCTGATGGTTCTTGCTTTTGCTTATGTTCATGATCACTGTTATTGATCTCCTGGTCTAATTTGAGGGTATAGGGGCAGGTTTTGTTAGTACCTTTGAATGAGGGTCAGAGACAGTTTAGAAACTGATAGGTCATCACACAGAATAGCTAGTACAGCGTTGCCCCCTTAAATACCACATTCTTTATTTTCAGGGAAGTAAAACAGGGATGTCCTTTCACAGTCTAGCATGACTTAGGAGATAAAAAAGTTGTGTTTCCTCTTCTGCAACAACATCACCTATAGACATCGTTTGATTTCTCCCCTCTTTCTATTTTAATTCACACACACATCCAAAGATACTGTCCCTGGGCGAGTAATAACCCTTAGAAAGAAAAAATCATTTACGCTGTGTGTAAAGAGTGGCTTTAGGAAGGAAAATCATAAATGGAAATATTTTCAGCTGTACAAAACTGTTCTGTCCAAGTCATTACAAATCGCACAGCTGTGGCATGTGTTCTGAAAACCGTAGCAGTGGAATGGACCATTTCTTGCCTTTGCCTTTCAAGCTGTGATCTTGGACAGGTGGTGGGAAATTCTGAGATTTTATTGCTGTTAAGATTCAGAGAGAAAAACCAAAAAGGTGAAATTGTTGGCGCTGGTTTCCTAGCATGCCTCTTGGAAGGAAGACAGCCTTTTCCACCACTGCCAGTTATCAAGACTATCAGACAGACAGTTGCTCAACAAACATACATCCTCACAACAAGCAGTGGTTAAAGAGTCATATTTTATTAGTATGAATGCCAGTTATTCAGCACAGGACTGCAAGAAAAGATCATTTTGGCAGACTTTGACTTGGCAAAAGTTACATAAGATGTATCAGAAAATAAGATTTTTTTCTACATCTTTTTCCATGATAGAGGCTTTTTGTAAATATGAGATAGAAGTATTTCTGCCATTCCCACTGAATGCTCTATGTTGGGCCAAGACGTGCTGTTAGCAGTTTGTTTAGTAAAGTATCTCTAAGCCTTCTCCCTTTTTAATGAATCCATGCAGATTAAATTTTTGACCTCTACTTGACATATCATTATCAAGCATCAGAGGTTAAACTGTTTATGAATGTGACTGAACTTGTGTTTGTTTCATTATGAAACAAACTGACTTGATCAGAGGTTTTTTGACTTTCTTCTTCTGACATTGGTGTGCTTTTGAACTAAGCAGTGTAGCAGTCTCCTGCTGTGCTCTACCACGACAGCTGGCCATAGTGGAGACAAGTTAAGTCATCTCTTGCAGTATTGCTTAATGGTTCCAGCGTCTCAAAGGTTGTCATATTTGGGTGGCAGTCAGGACCCAGCTTGATGCAGCATAGAAAAGACCAAGTAGCAATGTAGAGTTGCCAAAAGGTACTTTACTGTGGAAAAATCCGTTGTTCAGCACCATGCTGTCTTTCTCTTTAAGGGTTTTCTCATTCCCCTCGATAAGAAAACTGAGGAGCTTGTACAGCTGCTGCTTCATCCTTGGCATGTGTGTACTTGCACATTTTTATATCACTCCTTACTGTTTGACATGTTTCTTTTCTTCCCCCACGACCAACCTGGCTTGCAGGTTTTCTGCAGAATGCAAACTCTTGCCCAGATTTGCAGAGGAATTCAGTATGCAACATACAATAGGAAAGGGTTTCAATGAAAGATGCACCCTTGTAAATAAAGACTCTATTGTGCTACCCTTTACTATTTCTTATGCAATAGGTTATGTTTTCAGAATATACCTCTAAATGTAGTGAACATGTCTACAATAAACTCCTGGTGGGTGGATCCCATCTGTTTGCCACACTATAAATAAAATATTTCAGCAAAATAAAGGAAAAGAAAGTCATAAATGTACCTTACATCCCATCCAAGCTTCTTGTTTCCTTGTAATGTCTGCCTATGCAAATGCCAAGACTGAAATTCAGCTCTTTTCCCAAATCTTTTTTCACTCAAAACTTAACTTTCATGTTTCTCTTATCAGCATTTGAAACTCTGTCTTTCAGTTTTCCTTTCAAAGAGGGTAAATAAGATCTATTCTTCTTGTACTTACATGCCAATAACTTTTTTCCCCTGTAATCCAATCTCTTCAGACCACTCTGCTTCTGGAGAGTCATCTACAATACACTTTAGATGACAACAATCCATAGCAGTTACTAGCTAAATCTTCTCGTATGACGTTAGAAGAAATTTTCCAAAGGGAAATTCTTGGTGAGCTTACTATAAATACTGCTTAAAGTAGTTTATGGTTATAGAAAATGAGATGGGAGGGGAACCTCTGCAGGAAACACTGCCTTCTACAACTTCAGACTGTAAACCAATGCAAAGGAACTGTAGAAAGCCTATGGGCATTTGAAAAAGAACACCAAGTAGATCTGAGTAAGAGTTAAGTTTTAATTTGCATTTAGTCACTTCCTTGGCAACTCTATTGCTTTAAACTCATCATCCTTGTTCCCTGATGACAATGTGTTACTGACATCAATTCAAGTTGATGGCAAAGATGCTACTGATTTAGAAAACAAATTTTCATCCAGTGGAAATTATCTGCCTTTGACATTTTGATATACACCAAAGTGTCCAGCTGGAGCTGTGGAGTCATAACATTACAGCTACTTGGGGGAGCAAAAGGTATCACAAACAGCCTACAGTACAATAAAAGAGAGGTGTTCATCCTTTCTGGTGGGCATGGAAGAATATGATTATATGTTGGCTCCATAATGAAGTGGAGGTTTGGATTGTAAAATACAGATAATAAGAAAAAACTGCAATATTTTATATACTTCTTTTTTTATTCTTTTCCACAGCTGGATCATGCTTCCACCTTTTCCCTGCATTCATAAGGACTCATAACTTCCTTTTTTTATATGAAAGCTAAGATTCCCATGTAGTCACATAACTCTATACCTAAGGTTTTAAGAAAACAGGAGATGTTGTGAAACGCTATAAAATCACAAGAGCTGGCAAAACAGAGCTCGCTATAATGTTGTTTGATATTCCTCCTGTGTACAGCCCACAGTGACATCCAAGACTTTTACTAGCAGGTCTGCAGAGGATGTGATCTGCTTCTAGCAAGGAGAGATTTAGTTAAGTATCAGAAACTTGCCCTTTGATGCCTAAACTGAGAACAGATGCAAATTTAAGATGGAGAGCCTGCAGCTACAGCTGACAGAAGATTTCATTTCTTTCATTGTGGCCACCCCTTAAAAAATAGCTTTTGCAGCACAAAATACCACAATTAAATTGCAGCAATGATGGATGTTATACATGAACAAAGATTGCTGTACATCTCCACATGGAATTTTGATAGTTTATATATCAATTGAATCTTAAGTTTTGGCTTCTTGTCTGGGGCCTTTTGGTACTACTGTAGTGTAAATGGTAGTACCTAGTACTCATAAGCTTCACCATTGCCTCAAAGTAATTCAAAATTTTCTTACAAAACTTGTTTCTCCTGCACATGAAATAAATGATGACAATAAGTCTGATTTTAAAAATTAGCAGCACTTTATTAAGCTAATACATCTGCACTCTGCTCCCTGATCCCATTTATCTTCTCATAACAGGATGAATGCACTTTTCTCGCAGAGTATCGATTTAGCATAACAAAGTATGTCCTTGCTTGCACTCTGACTGGGAAAAAGGCTGTTGTGTATCACCTTGCATATGAGACTCTTTGCAGGGCTCTGCAGGGACATAGCAGTGATATGGAAGAACCAGAGAAATAAAGGTTTCCTATAACAAATCAGATAGTTTTGTGTATGCACAGAGCTAACCCAGAGTAATAAGTGCCTTTCACATGTGATGCAAGGACAATTGGCTCTTTCCTAGTAGAGTACAGGTGATTCTTTCCCATAAGATGTCACCCCAGCTTCTCTGTCATCAAAGTGTGGTTTGAATGTCGAGATAACTGGCACAGGAATGGTTTCCAACTTTGCAGCCATGACAACACTGCATGACACTGCACATTCAGGAAGGGAGATGGAGGTGGTAGGAATGAGCATCATGCTTTCTTATGTCCTGTAGAAAAGGAATCTCTCCTTTCAGAAAACAATAAATTCCAGTCTAAATTCTCTTTGAGCTTTACAAGACCTGTCCTATTGTGTTTACTGGGGCTCTGGGAAAGCACAACACTCTTTCTACAAGAAATTTTGCATAACTGGTTAACTGCTATTTTCTGCACATGGTAACCAGAATTTTTGAGGGTCCTCTGGGCATTGCTGTAATGCAGAATGGTGAAACAGGAAGACTGAGACAACCTTCAATCATATAGTGTTTCAAAGCGGTCCTGTAGAATTTGATGCCATCCACTGTCCGTAGGATTTGACAGGCATGGCAGTGGCAGGGCAGTGAGACAGGCAGTAATTATGGTATTTTCTTTTATCCGAGATAAACAGAAGAGAGATGGTGTAAGCAGAAGTGCTCAGATCTGACCAGAACCATCAATGGTCGAAGAGGCTGATTTTTTTGTGTGATAACATATCACTGAAGTAAGAGAGGGAGGTGTTAGGGAGGTATAATCTAACACTTCAGATTAGTATTGCTTTCCTCAGTGTTTCCCTCCCACACCAGAGTCAAGTAGCACTAGGTCTGTGGCATCAAGGTGGTAGGTGTATAGTGAGCTTCACAGCATTTGGAGACCATCAGGCAATGAGAGAAACTCACCCTCTTATGTATATATATATATATATCTATATATCTAGACTCACAAAGGTCTGTTAGCTCTCTGTTCCTACTGAAAATGGTGGGGCACTTAACACTTAATTCTCCATGGGAAATGGAAAGCCTTGTTGTTTAAAAGCTAGATAGCTCTTATGAACTATCTGTCACTTGGGTGTGAGGTGACTGACTGCTCACCTACCCTGGGAGTACTCAAGGGACAACCTAAAAAGGCCTTTATCAATGTGTTTCCCATTCTTCAGGCTGGCTACTGGTACAGAGCCAGGATGGGATGCCCCTTGAGTAAAGCCCTTGCTGTGCCAATGTGAGAGCTTGAGTAATGCAAATTGACTCTTGGCTAAGGACTTGTGCCATCAGCAAAGTTTTCTTGACACCCATTAGGAAATGTTAGTATTTGCTGTCATCCTCAGCATAACATTTTTGCAAGAACCAAAGAATTTTCCTCAAGCACAAGTGCTGGGCACAGAGGTGTTGCAGAACCTGAAGAGCAGTCGCAAGGGCACACGCTCATGGCACACTGTCCCCCTGTACATGCTGGGACCTGATGCTCAGAAGATAGTTCAGCTTCCTTTGCAGCTCTGGTACTTGTTGGAGACAGAGGCACAGCAGAGCATGAAAGGATGCAACATGCAACATACAGTTCAGTGAATTTGACTGTTTGGCATTGTTTCTTTTTGTGTTGATCCAGTTAAGTCACTGCCATTCACAGCTGGCTGACTGGATTTTAAAAGCCACCACAAGAAAATCTTTATTTGGAATGCATAAACAGCAAAGTGAAGTATCAGAAAGTGGAAAGGGGAGATGTTTCTGTAAAAAAAGAATGTACAGAAGATAAGGCTTTGTAATTGGGTGGGAAAAAAATTAGTGTTATTTGTCCTTTCTAAGAATCTATGGAAAAGTGAATAAATTATTCTTTGCAGCTCCTTTTATTATTCTGTGCAGCTGCAGGAAAGGGCTGTATAATTTATGTGTGTTCTTGAACTAAAATGTGTGGTCTGGTGGCTAGACATGGTAAGAGGGTGAGCATTCCTCTCACTTTATAGGATTTCAAAGTTTCTGACATGTCCTTTCAAAAAAAAAAAAAAAAAAAAAAAAAAAGGAAAGACTACCCAAAAGTACCAAAAGTAAAAGCTCATCTTTCCTTTTAATCAGATTAATAATTTAGTACTAAAAAAATGCTTTATTTCTAATTAATACTTGATTAGACATTGTGACTATGAGATGCAGACATGGCTTGTGGAATAGCTTAAAAGTAAAAAAGTTAATTTTTGATTCCTGCAGTGCCCCTCTCCCCTCCTTGAGTCATACTGTGTGGTCTTTAATAGCTCCTCATTGTCAGTCCATCATATAAGATGGCCACATAGCTAACTTCCCTGCTGTGCAAGCACCATATAATGAAACACAGAATTGTGTTTGTGGGCTGTATGTCACCCACAGACCAGTTTGTTTTGCAGGTCTGCTGTGGCAAGTCTCCTGTAATGGGGACAAGACTCTGAAACAGACCTTAAAAGTAGCATAATATCTGCTCAGCGAGATCCGGCAGGTCTGGTAACAAAGTGGCCAGCCATGATGGTTCAGTATGGCACAGAAGCCCCATAATGTCCATTGTTTTGAATTCTGGTGACATTCTGGGTTAGAAACTGTCCCTTTCTAATGCAATTTTGCTTTCCTGTTAGACAGGAACTGGCAGATGTTAAGAAAGCGGGTCAGGCAGATTAGCAAATCCAACCTTTTATAAATCAAAGACTACAATGAAGGAAAAATTTGCTTAATTTTTAATTTTTAATAGGATTAGGCTGGAATGGCAATAGTGGAAAACTCAATTGTTGTAAATCTGTGGTATTCATTAGAAAATAGCAAACATGCCATTTTATGGTATCCAAGGAAGTAATGAATGCAAATGTGCTTAGAGGGTCTCATCTTCGTTCTGGCTAGCAGGAACCTGTGTGGCGTATACCCCAGGCAGCACTGCTGCTAGGGCTGTTGATGCAAATGGTGTCAGACTGTGGTCGCCAGCTTGTTCCAGAAGGCTGGTGCAAGAAACCAAGATCAAGCACCTATTAGCTCACCTGCTGTTATTTTCTCATCATCACATGGGATGGCTGAACACAGTGTTGAAAGACTTAAAAGGGACAGTCAATGGGGTAAAACAGCAAGCCTGTACAATCCCTCTTTTGTAAACTGGAAAGCCATGCCATGGACAGTAGTACATATGTGTGCTGTAAAAGGTACTCTGATATTTCTTTGATGCTAACTGAAGATCATATACCCTGTGCTTGGTTCACTGTAGAAGAGTGTTTTGTTTGGTTTGGTTTGGTTTGGTTTAAATAATAACAATTAGAAAAACTTAATGCAGGCTTTAAAAATCTTTCTAGCCGAACCAATATGGAGAAAATTCTTGCACAAAATTGATGGGGCCAGCAGTGCATTTGGTTGAGCACAAAGAGGTGGTGGGATTGAATTATGATCAGCATTTTCAAGAATACCTTGTGTATTAGTCCTGTTATGCAGATGCAACTAAAGTTTGTAAAAGCAAAGGCATATAGTCAGTTGCTTTGGACCCAGCTGCAGCCCTGAGGAGGTGACAACACTCAGATGCTGCACCATGTTTTGGTAGAGGCTCCACAGTCAGCAGAAAACCTGTCTCCTGCACTTAAACTAATGTGGCTGACCTTGCACCGAAGCAGATGCCTCAGAGCAGAAACATTGCTGCAGAACAATGTAGCTTCTGGTAAGAAGGCAGTTTCAAGCAGCTGGATAGTAGCAATTTCCTGTAACATTGAAGTCCTTTGAAAAGCAGGTATGTGCCTGTGCCTTCATTTGCACTGAGACATAGATCCTAAGTGGCTGGAAGTTGCTTTGGAAGGTGAGAACTGAGGTCCCTAGGCCTATGAGTCTTGTGCAAAATGTATCTAGAATGTTCTGCATTTATTGCATGAACCTTTATGAAAAATTCTGACAAATTTTATTTTAAACATTAGATTTCTTAATAGATAACATTTGTTCCTAGATAATAAGTTTAAAAGATTAAACAGACATGACAAGCTTGATAAATATAAAGGGAGAAAGTATTTTCTTTCATTGTTCTGGGGATGCTATCAGTACCTCTGTGTATAAAATGGAGTTCAAATGATTGCCAGAAGATTTGTGCATCCACCATTCCTCTTCATGAGTACCTTTACCCAACATATAGTGAAGACTTCCCCAAATAATAAAACTTAGCAAGAGAAAAGGAGGTGGACAGAGTCAATTGTTAGTTTGACTGGAACATCTAGAAAGCAAAAGATAATGTGCCACAGACTTGTTTTGTAATTCATTGCTGGAAATTATTTGCAAAGATGAACCAGTGGAGGAAGCTTAATACAGAAAATTAGAAGATACCCTGTCTTTGCAGTAGCTGCATTGGTTTATTGCCATTTTTAAGACTTGGGACTTAAGCTGGGCAGCAAAAAGTGCTTTGTGGTTATTATTTATAGGGAAATGTGTTTCACACACAGGTAGATGTCAGACAACTTCTCTGTATGACAACCCTGCAAAACCTGCTGGTTTTGTCAGCCTACAGAGTAGTTCAAGCCTTTCTGCTTCCATATGACTATCCCTAATGCCGCTATCTATATTGTCCATACATTCCCCTAATGCAGAAAACTCCAGCTCTGTGTCAGTTAAATTCCTAGCTATAGAGAAATTACATTAAAGAAATCTCATTATATGTTTTCATTTATGAAGAAACTGAGGTGGGGAAATGGGTTTTTCATTATTCCTTAATCAATTAATTTAGTTTAAAAGGTCTGTTTTCAGGGAAGTCTCCAAATCTGCCTGTGGCAGAAATCACAATGTCTACCTGAAAAGTTTTGCTATCACATGCTGTGCTGCTCACACAGCCATACTGTGAGAAAGGCACGGAGAAAAAAGCCTTCAAGTTCATCTTTTAAGTATATAAGTTACTAGCACATGTGTTAACTTCTTCCTATTGGAAGATAAACCAACTATTTCCCTAATGAGCTTAGGGGGTCATAGAGATGGCTATCCTGCCCTTGGAAATTATCAGAAAGCAATTGTTTATCTTTGGAGTCAAACATGATCTTCCCTTGGCACTACAATGCTCTGAGTTAGATTTTGGATTTGTGCCACATCTCCAGCACATGCCCATGACAGCAATCTCAGAGTCACGTCTCCCTCCAGGCCCTCACAGCAGAGATGGCAACGGCTCAGCTGCCTTAAGTAAACCCCTGGTTGACCTTAACTTGGGGAATGAATGTTCCTTGCAATAAACAGTTTGCAAAAGTAGGCTGCTAATAGCAAAACCTCAAAGGCTCTTGCACAACTTCAGAAGGAGGAAGCTGGTGCTTTTGACTTTTCCCAGCTTTGAGTCTTCTGGGAGGAATGCAACAAAGGAGCTGTTGACATCCGTGCTCAAAGTGGCTCATGATGTACTCCTGGTGGGGAAAAAATTACATTCAGTGCTTTCTGAAGCTTTTTATAGCGGGTAGAACTTGTCTTATTGAGCCCTTTTAGAGAGAGACTACTGTATCACATCAGGAATAGTGCTAAAGGCTAAATAGCTCAAAGGAGGAGCCTCCAGACTTCGATTTGATGCAAAAGTTAAAATTTCTCTGCTACTTCTGTTGCAGAAGCAATGATTTTTGCGTCTAAGGGGTAGTTACTGCTCAATAAATATTACCATTTTTCATCTGTCATCTTAGACAACATGCACAGGGAGCTTGTTTTCAGGTTTGATGCCACTGCAACTTACAGACCATGGCCTCATTTTAAGCAGCGGCTAGACACTTACCTCAGGGAGGCCAGATGGACTCACACAATGTGCAAGAGCTTCCTTAAGTGGGGCAGACAAGCAGCAGGGTTCTTGTTGTTAAAAGCTTTTGAACACATAATCATCACGTCTTATCCCAGCAAATTCCGAGTATAATTAAAGGAAGGAGGAAATGACAAACAGAGGCATTGACATAAATATGTGGGCCAAGAAAAGAGAGCAAGAGAGAAGGGCAAGGATGAAATCGATGTGCAGCCTTCAGGAGGCTCATTCAGTTATTCATCAGGTGGGAAAGGAAGAAGGTAGAGATGAAAAAAAGTAGAGAGCCGGTCTTTGCTGTCCTGAGCTTAAGAAAATGATTGGAAGACTAGGCTTGGAAGGCAAGCCCACCGAAGTCAAGGGAAGCTTGCCATTAGTTCCAGGTTCTTTGCAGCAGGCTTTTATATCCTCATATTTGCCTCCAAATACCTGTCTGAAATGCTTCTGGTCACTCCTCAAAATCAGTTTTTGGGGTGTTCCTCTACACCTTCGGCTTGTGCATCCCTTGAAAGCAAAGCAGCATTCTGCCTACCATCTTCCACGTGACAGCCTGTCTTGGGACGCACATGGCTGCAGGGAACTAATGGGGGGTTTATTATCATTTTTATGGGCATTGGAGAAAAGGGCCATTCAGTCCATCCAGTCTGTTGTACCATCCTGATGGTAATGAAAGCATTATTGCATTTCAGCAGTGCCATACCTTCTAGGGGAATACAGTGCAGCTGTAAACCAGCTGTGCTTCATTTGCGCTCAGAAACAGAGCTCTTTTGTCTGATTCAACTGTTATTTACCATCTTTTCTTTCACCCTTCCTTCTTTCTCCTTCTCCCCCTACTTTTGGATCTTTACAAGCAAAGTAGTAGCTAAAAGACAGGTTCACACTCTGAAACATGCCATTCACCGGGACTTAGCACTTATCCTAAGAATATTAAATGTAAGGCAGCTTTCCCTATTTGTCATATCAAGTGAAGAATGACTCCTGTTGAGTGGGTGCAAAAGGGTGGCGTGTTGCTGCCCTGGCTGCAGTTTCGCTGGAAAGAATGGATTTTTCCCAGAGCTTTAAGCACTTGGCAGAGGCCCTGATCTGTTGACGTACTGAAGAGAGTTTGCCAGTCTGCCATGACTGCTCTGCAGACTCCACGTTTAAAATAATTTCCACCAGCCCCCTAGAGATGCTGTATTGATCATTGAAGGGAGATGTCCCAGTTCTAGCATCTCCAGAGTATCTTCAGTGCTGCAGGGAAAAAAAAAAAATCTACATTTCCCAATTTATCCCTAAATCAAGGACAGAGCTCAGTCAGACAACAAGCACCTTTGCTAATGCAAGATACTGAAATAAAAGTATAGAGCGTGATTCTTCAAATGTTAGTGAGAAGATTTGCTGTGAGCGTCTCCATCAACACCATTTTGAGCATGGGTAGCAGCAGGCTCCTGCTTTCACTTCAGTCCAGCATAATTTCCCCCACATTCCAATGTCATCTTTGCTTACAAAAAAACTACAGGGTTTGATAGAAGTACTAATATAGCAGGAGCAGGTGGGTCATTTCTAATGCATGGACCAAAAGAAGACAGTGGCATACTGCTTTCGTTTCTTCCCTGCTCCCCTAACCCAATGCATACGGAGCTGCATCCATCCAACATACAGCAAAATTAATCCATTTCTTAAATGACTCTTCAAGTACAGCATTATGGCCATAAAATCCAAGAGATTTGGTGCAGCCCAAATTCCTGAGGTACAGATATTGTAAACTAAGAGACATATTTTGCAGTGGTTTGTGTCACTTTTCCTCTGACCTGTGCAATTTCGTCAGAGATGGAAATAGAGTTGAGGCTGCCAAGGGGCTGTCGTTTTGAGTGTTTTTTAAAAAAACAAGGTTTTTTTCTTGGCCAAACAAAAGCTGGGCTGGCAGCAGTATTTGGATGCTAGTGCCATCCAGTGGCCTGTAAAGAATGCCATAGGGTACTTCAGTGTTGGTGTCCTCAGGGAACACTAATGCACTGCATTTTTAGCCAAAGTAGGGCCACGCTGAAAATGTATGATCAAAAAAGTGAAAGCCTTGAATTTTTGAGAGGTTCCTTTATTATTATTATTATTATTATTATTATTATTATTATTATTATTATTATTATTATTATTATTATTATTATTATTATTATTTTAAACACTATGAGTGCAGGCCCATTTGCAAAAAGGGATTCAGTCCTTGGCTGTGTTTAGTGTCAGTTCAGTGGTTTCTGAACAAAGGTGGGTGCTCAGAAGTCAGCATAGTTGTCTTACATTGCAGACTATTAGTCGTTTTTCTCAGCATTTAAAGCAGATTATCAGAGATTAATTATGCCCATATGAAAAAGGAAGAAAGCTGATACTGCAGCATTTTATAGGTGGACAGTAATTCTGCAAGTCAGCAAAAGGACTTTTCTGACAGCTTCTATGTCTCTATTTAGGAACACGTACACATACATCCACAGATCAGAAGGAAATGAGGCAAAGTTTACTGGGCCAGCTGATACTGCTAGAATAAAAACAGACAAGACCTTATTCTGGTAAGGGAAAAGGAAGTAGTAAACTTCTGGCTACGTATGACCTGCTGCTGTGAGTTGCGTTACTCAGACAAATACCAGAACTGAATTTCAGTGTAAATAAAGGAATTACCATGTGGGCCACCGGGAAAATTGACAGGTTCTGTGAAATTTGCCATATCCTGGTAATTTTTTCATTTGCTGTTCTTATATGCTTTTCTTCAATGGCAATGTGTGTTTGTCTATGGGAATTTTTCTTCTGTTAGGAAGTTTTATGAGGCTAGGGGGTTGTCTGAAGACTAAGAGGAGCGGTAGGTTCAGGAATAACATTATTTTGAGATGTGAGCTGTAAAATAGATGTTTGTAATCCAAGCATATCTGCCAGCCTTTCTTGTCTATACAGAACGTTTTGCTCATGAAAGTGTTTTTATATTACCCATCTTACCATTTCCAAAACTTGAAGGACCTCAAACACAAATAACCTAACACAAAATAGGCACCTGTTATGCTGAGCAGAGCGTCAGGATCTTTTGCCTGTGGAAATTTTCTTTGATATTGCTGCTGCAAATTGCATCTCACAAAATGCCTTTCCAGTGAGCCACATGAGCTATAGACGACTCATCTCTGACCATAGCTAGCTACAGGAAAACAAACAGCCATCTTCCAGTGAAGTATAGACCTGAGGCATAAACCCTGGCAGTGGGATTAAAGTGTGGATATGAACACCCTCAGAATCTAGTCCGATCCCTTGATTGCCTTACACAAACAGAATAAATTGTTGGTAACAAACAGAAAACATGCATTACAGGCACCTTTTGCCCTGCACTGGCTTGGATATGATGATTCTCATGACATTAATATGAATAGGCTGATTCACTATTTGTGGCCCTGCCTAAAAGATGGTTTCTTTATCAAAACACATTTCCAGTTCTCAGAAGAGTGCTAAAAATAGTAGAAGTGCTAAACCAACAGCAGGAAGCAGACTATGGATCATAATTTTATACTCCAACCTAGTTAACTACATCAGGTCCTAAAGAATAATCATGAGGGGAAGGATCAGAAGAAATCATGCTTGTTGCTTTTACGCATGTATTATATCTATGAAGGGTGAAACACAACCTTATCTGCAAGGAACAGCATAGCATTGTGCATCTCCAAAGGTAGACCAGGAGTCATGGCTCCCGGAATCAGAATTTCAGTTTCCTATCTTAGGAGCAAAAATGCTCCCACTGATTCCCCTTTAGAGCTCAAATTCTGTGCACTGTTGATGTGTCTGGGTATTTCCCTCCAGTTATACTGCTGTGTGATGAAAAGTTCAGCACAGTTCCCAGCAGCTTTTCTCACCTTTTACAACTTCCCAAGGCATGAATAACTCGTGCAAAAAAGTACAGACTTCTCAAGCACTTTCCCTTCTGACAATGTCACAACAGCCTAGCAAGGTGTCATCTAGAGCTAAATGACCAGCTGTGCTATGGGGTATACTCCTGCTCCAGAGAAGTGGCATGAGGTCCACAAAACCAGCCACTGTGCCAACATAATCGCCTGTAATTCATGCCCAGAAGACTGAGGCAAAGGAGCCAGTAATAACAAAGTGTTGTGTTGCATTGCTCTGGATTCTCCCTTGGCTTTCTGCCATTGAAGTAGAAACTCCTGAAGAAAAGGAGAAAAGATTATGGGGATCAAACTACATATTCTGCGGGTGGCCAAGCAAGACCATGTTGTGTTTCAGCTGCCTGTAACTTTTCTGCAGAGTTGTTACAGTCAAATGATTGACTGAATATGTGCATTGCAGAGTTACACTAAACAATTACCTTTTTTTTAACAAGCAAGGACCATGGGAACTAAGATTAACAGGTTCTGGAGGAAGAAGTCATATAAGGGAGTGTGTGTGGTTGTGTAGTGTTGTTTGGACCCAAAGAAATGTTCTCAGAAAGGTCTTGTTGGTCTTCAGTAGTGTTGCTGAACTGGTGCTTACCACAGTACAGAGCAGAGCAGATCTCAGGCCTGAAGGCACCAGTTTCCTAAACTTTGATTGAAAATCTTCCTTCTAAGATGAGCAGGAAGAAGTTTAAGTCGTATTTTCTTTCCCAGAGCAGAAGTATGAGCCAGATTCTGTGTAGAAACATCTCCACAAGGACCGTCTAGATACTATGATGCTTACAGCTCTTCTATCACCTGGCAAAAGTAAACTCAACACTCTTGCCCTCTCCAGGCTCTCCTTTCAGGTGGTTTAGTATTAGCCTAAATTACAAACTGCATTTTGCCCTACATGACACTAGCAGGGGAAAATGACGACTTTGATTTTGTTTTCACTAGCAAAAGCTAGATGGAAAGGAGTTTGAGTCTGGCATTTTTTGGAGGGTGGCACGGGGTCAGGTCTTTTTCTTCCCACCAACCCAGACTTGGAAAGTGTGGGCATCTGCAGGTGAAACACTTTCTTCTCTAGTGGAATCCATCAATTTGCCACTCCAGACATAAATATTTTGAAAATGTTTTTGATATTACTGATTGTTACCAGCACATTCCATCCCCTCACCATGCTCATGGGGATTCCATCTTATAAGATGTTGTAGGCTTTCTGCTGACAAAAAAGGTGACACAGAGTCTCCCTGTCTCCATCCCTTCTTGGCAACAACGAATTTTGTACATTTGATTTTCAGGGGACTGTGGAGAGCACAGACAGAGTGGCTTGTACTGATCAATAGCACCTTGCTTTCAGGTTGCATCATTCACCTCACAGAGCAACTTGCTCAACAGTGAACTCATCATGAACTGTCTTCATCCTGGAGCACTTCTGTAAATTGGTCCTTGCTTGAATGGAGGGATACCTAGGCAACTCCCAGCATTTCAAAAACAGAAAGCTTGTAATTCAGTA
This sequence comes from Falco rusticolus, assembly GCF_015220075.1. Classification (NCBI taxonomy): domain Eukaryota; kingdom Metazoa; phylum Chordata; class Aves; order Falconiformes; family Falconidae; genus Falco; species Falco rusticolus. The sequence goes on from NC_051210.1 coordinate 11,034,655, forward strand.
GCATCACTACCAGCAGTCTTGCAATGATTTGATTTTAGTGGCAGTGTGCATGCTCTGTCAAGCAGAACGGCCTGCTGTAAAAGCTTACTGCTGTGCCCTCTTTTCTTTGTGATATGTAGCTAGTTTTGCAGCTTGTTGGTTTTAACGTTTTAGTTGCTGTGACTATAGTCTGCAGTTGAGGAAAATCTGTTGTTTCTAGGGGCTGCACAGAGGGGTAAGTTTGCAAGCAAGCTGACCCTCATCAAAAGTAGATTGCAGATGATTTCAGGGGTACAGCAGGCAGATGCTTGCCAGATGAGTGATGTAGTCTGTAAAGTTATTCTGCTGCATTGGAAGTGCATGCACTGCAGATGTGCAAACAGTGACCTCATTCTGTTCATATTAAAGACAATGGCTGAAGTCATTTGACAATCCCAGTGATAATATATTTACAGTACTACTGTTTTATTTAACACTTATACTATTAGAGCTCGATAGGGCTTCAAACTAATGTCCTTCAACACAGCAAATCTTGAATCATATCAACAAGTTAGAAATCATGAGCAGGTCTTTCTGGAAAATTGGTTTTACCTGATCTTATGAGCCACCATTTCAGAAATCTTTTCCCCTCACAGAAAATAACCTGATTTCATCACTGTCCATCCACTGCTGAATGCAGTTAGGGTTTAAAGACAAAGACTATGTGCTCTTCCTTGAGTTTCCACTGTGCTTGTACTCACACACTGAAATGAGATAGGAGGAAAAGCTCCGTACGTTCTGGTTGTTTCTTCCTGGAGAAACAATGCTACATCTCTGCAAGATACCAGTCTAAGGATCTGAGCCACAAAAATTCAGTGTCAGGTTTTGATCCGTCTGGGCTCAGAATCTGGGAATCCATTTAGTTTGCACAGAACTTTTGTGCACAGTGGCTACGTCTGACTGCAAGACTGTCATTGTCATAACATAACAACCCCAAGAAGGAACTGGTAACTCTTGATGTTAGATATTGTGCAAATAAAGAACAGAGAGACTGTATATGCCATGAGGGACTTGCAGACTAAATAAGGTTTCTGATCTCTGTTGGCAGAGCAATTGGAGGCCTCATCAAGACCGAGTGGGTATTGCTGTCTCTGCCATAGATTTAAAGACCCAAAGAGGCCACCAGCTCTAAAGGGGAATCAGTGGGAGCATTTGAGCTCCTAAGATAGGAAACTGTATTCTGATTCCGGGAGCCATGACTCCTGGTCTGCCTTTGGAGATGCACAATGCTATGCTGTTCCTTGCAGATAAGGTTGTGTTTCACCCTTCATAGATATAATACATGCGTAAAAGATGGAGATACTTTTATCTTTTTAAATGACCTTACAATAAGTTAATATTTTAAAACTCCATACACTGTCCAGATCCCAAGCCTGATTTGCCAGACTTTCTATGAGCAAAAAAATAAAATACCTTTCTAACCTGACCTTACCGAAGCCTTTAAGTCTATTCCCGGTTTTAACTATTTGGTCCCCTCCTCTGTGGGAAGTTGAGCCAAGTGTAATGATAACCTGAGCTGTGGGAATTGTCTTTTGTACGGAGATGAGCAGCCTCTCCCTGTGGAGGACAAGTGGTCCACAAACATTCAGACCTCTGAGAAAAACCTCCCTCGGATTTCTTCACTGTGAGCAGTAAGTGAATTACATATCATACAAATGCCAATGCACAGAGGAAGGGGATTTTTCATCCTCTCTTCTCTACCCGGAAAAAAAGTCCCATCACTCATATATACTCTCCTGTCATCCCTGGAAAAACATTGGGTATGTCTTTTCTTAGTAGAACAGAAGTGTTGGTTTTACATCCACTCCTGCAGATCCCCACAAAGACATGTAAGTCCGTTGTGTGCAACATCATGCCCAAGCCTGTAATTGTGTCCCATTAGGGCTCCGCAATGATCCAGCTTTTCAGGTAGCAGCACAGTCATTAAACAGTAATTAGCTTTGTGTGGACGATGTAAGTAGTTCAATGGAGAGCCAGCAGTTTTCTTGAAAATGTGAAAAGATGAAAAACAGAAAAAACATCGGGTGTTTCTCAACAAAGCTGATTTTTTGTTAGCTTGAAACAAATAAAAAGATTCTCACCTCACTCTGGCCAATGTCCTCTGTTAGGTAGGTGGGAAGCCATGTCTGTCTACCTCTGTCCTTTTTCCTTTACCTCTAACTGAGAAAAGAGACAATATGAACACTGTACCAATGTGATAGAGTATCTTTGAGGAGGTGTGCCAGTAACATGTCCAGGAAGTATATATTTGCAGAAAATATATATCTGTTCCATAATCTGGCAGAGTCAACTCTACTAAGTCAAAGCCAGCATCACCTCAGAAACTGTGGAGCAGTCTGGTCACCAAGGGCAGATCCCATTAAGTGTAGACTATAAAGCAAAGTAGCTTTTTACTCACCAAAATTATTACCATGCTGTTAAATGCAAAGATCATACATGATGGTGTTGATTTAGTTTAGCATGCAGCAAATACAGTGTTGAGTTCAGTGAAAAAGTGACCTTAAGCTAGAATATGGGAGGTAGGTGCTTGAATTTATGTGGTGTTTTCCATCTCTTTTGGCCAACATCCTTCAACAGCTTTTGCCTTTTAAGCATGTTTCTTAAGGGCTTTCCATTTAAAAGGTCAGAGATATCCCTTCTGGTTGTCTTTCAGGCTGAAGAGAGGCTGCAGGGAGAGGTGGTGGGGTACACTCCTCAGAGCCTGCTGTTCTGCTGCACTATGGCTTCAATGGCACAGCCAGCTTAGGAGATCAGACCTTCACTTCTACCAGCTCCTGCAGCATACCAGAATGTACAAACCATATAAAATACTGCAACCTGCCCAGAAGCTGTATTTTGCACCTTAATCCAGCAGCTGAGTGAAGAGAAATACACATTTCACACAGATCTGGATGAAAACAGGTCTTTCACCAGGGGCTCCTTCAGGGACATCCAGAGCAACAGGTTGAACACAACAGCTGACTTTACATCACCTATATCCTAGAGGTGACTAAGCTACCCATCTTAAAAAGATTAAGCCTGAAGCAAGGGTGATAAACCTCCTGGAGAAACCTCAGAGAAGGATCTGACCTTCTTTGAGGAAACTCAGGTGTGCAAGATAATGTGTCTTATATGTCAGGATGGAGTAACAATAGGAGGATGAAAGAATATGACTTTTTGGGAAGGGACCTATCTGCAGGTGTATCCCCTCCCTCCTTCACCTTCTTGGAAGGAATTGCTGCAGAGAAACATTTTCGAGCTAACAGAAGAGCAAAACTAACAGAAATACCCCATTGAAGATGGATAGGAGCTGTTTCAAAACCTGAGGTTATAAAAAAATAAGACCTGTTTTGCACAGGGGTCTACAAGAGACCCAGGCAAAGACAGAGGAGTTGCACAGAAGCAGTAAAGCAGTACCCACATGTCATCTTGTTGAGGTTCAGAAGAGTCCACATTGATCTGACTGGAGGAGGCAGGCAGGAGGAGGCAGGAATCAATCCACATCCCTGAATCTTCTTCTGGTATCTGCATGTTTGGTTTGGTTTTTTTTACGTTGCTGTATGATGTATGCTGCATTTATGAAGCTTTTCAAATGGTTCACAGTTTTATAAACTTGTCAGGTGTGTCAGCTAAGTGCGAAATTCATCCAAATTTTTCAAGTCCCCACGCACCCTGAGCACCTGTGCAGACAAAACTGCACAAACCACACAGCAGCTGTATGGCTTGCTGAGATGACCTTGAAGCTGCGAATTCCCAGATGCACCTCACAGCAGGGATGCAAATCATAGAGGAATGTAGGCAGTTTTGTGAGGGGGGGGAACCTTTGATGACATGGCAGAAATTTTCCCATCTATAAATGGATCTGGGTTCTGGACCCAAGCAGTAAAGCAGTCAGATCGAGACTGTTTTCTTGTTGCAGTGCCCTGGGTCACCTCCATCAGTGTAGCAGACTGACACTGTGCACTCCTCTCCATCTTGCCCAAAGCCACTGTGACCTGCATGTGTGAGCACCCTGCTTTGAGGATCTGCAGCTGACTCGTCCCTGCAGAGCCAAACATGCATGTCACAGGCTTTGTGTGCTTATCCATTCCTCTTTATTTAAGGTGACACGCTGGTCGTGAGAAACTGCTGTGGGGTCTGTTCGTGTTACCAGGACCCAGGGTGGTGACTGCCTTTGATGGTTCAGGGAGAAGGTTGGCAGATTAATTTGTTGTGCAATCCATAACATAGCGACCCAACCGTTGTTATTCACAATGAAAGGATTGGGATGCCTGACCTAAAGGAATGACATAGCAGTAATACCTCCCACATACTGCTAAGGTTCAGTGTTGCGGCATGTGATCCTCCACCTGTCAAATTAAATAAGCTTTCCAGGTGTAAACTGGTTGGAGATGAAGCCAGTTCTTTTATGTCCTGCGTAGGCAAGTTGCCAAGGCTGGGTAGGATTTTTAACATATCTAAATCACATACTAAGCATGCTTTTCTCCAAGCATGTAGATGTATCCACCCTCTCAGTCACAATCAAATTCATCATTTATGTTCTCTGGTGTTTCTGTGGTGTCATGTTGGAACAACGTCACTCTGCTGATGAACTGGAGAGGAGGCAGGGATGGCATGTCCAGCAGCCTCATTGGAGTCTGGGACTCAGTAGGGAGTTGCCCCCTAAATGAAGAGGGGCACTGGTGCCCTCTCAGATCTGTGTGGGTCTTCACAAGGTATAAAAGTATGAGATCTTCAAGGCTAGTCAAAAAGCAAGAGACCCAACCCCTTATGGCCTCTTCAGAAAGAAAGGGAAATTTACCTAGAACGGTGATTTGTTAACTGGTGTATCGTCTTGTTAGCATCACCAGTCTGGAAGGATACTGCCAGAATGGAAGGTGGCAAGTCTCAAGCTCTCAGTTGCATGTGCCTGTGCTTGTACAGAAGATTCTCCCCCTCTTTCTTTTAGTGTGAAACAAGGCAGTCTTTCCCTTCCTGAATATAGAGGTTAGGACTCAAACACACCAGCAACTACAACTTATGTTGGCAGATACCTGAGCATCTAGACAATGTGAGTATCCTTAGCTCACTATCAACATTAGACAAAAGCTTAAAGAAAGGGTTTTGAGCTAGTAACTTTACCTCTCAAATGACAAGAAATGCTTTTCAGCAGCAGAGGAGCCATGTACAGTACAGCTGCTAAGCACAGTCCTGTGACACCAGGAGATCCAGCATGTTGCCACGCAGGTCAGTGCCAAAAGCCTCCATGTCAGCAGGCAAGCTGCCAAGCTTACAAGCTAAGGGAGGAAGCCTCAGTAAAAACATTTTGATGTGAGGCACTGAGTCTCTGAAATAATTGGCTAATTCAGCTAGGCTGTAAGGATTAAAACACAAAGCCCAACTCTTAAGTATTAATTCCTTCATTTAGGTATTTTCTACCACTAGCAAGCAAAAACCTGGATATGATTCAAGTACCAAAATTAACACCACTGTCATCCCTACAGGTCTTGGCCATTGCTCCATGCTGACCAGCCAGACCAATTTGTTCCCTTTCCACTGCAGAAAATCCAGTGTCTTCTTCAGGCTTCGTATGTTGTGTCCTGGGGAAGTTTATTGAAGTGAAGATGTCTGTCATGTGTGCAATAAACTGGATAAAGAGGGAAAACAAATTCTGCTAAAATCAAAGTCTTGGCGATTCCAATCTAAGTTCTTACCAAGTAAAAAATAATGCATAGAGATCTTCACTTCTTTATGGGGAAAACAGAATAAGGAATCACAGCTGCAGCTTTGATGCCTTGCATTGAAATCTTAGTAATTTATTTTTCATTTCGTAACACAAGAGTTAGAAATCCCTCAATGATTATCATAATGTTATGATCAGCACCTGCTTTGTAGGTCAACGTCAGTGTTGTACAGGTGTTTCTTTGCACATTCAACATCTTGCTGCAATCAGAGATGTTTCCCCAATGTCCTGTTTGGCAGCATGAAGAGATAGTTAAGGAGTGTATGAGGCATGAGGGTGAAAAAGAAACACATGCTTTTCTTCGGAGCTGTGGAAATGTGATTAAATTAAGTCTGTACCAACCAAATCCTGTCTTTCTCCTTTTTAGAGCAGTGACAGGATGTACATTGAACAACATGGATTTAAACCAAGGCCAATTACTGGCAACAGGAGAGCAAGGAGAGTTAATGAACTAGTTTTCTACAAATGGTCTACTCAGCCTAAAGAAAACTCCTTGTTGTGTATTTTTATGAAGGAGAACTTAGATCAAGGTCTGCTTTACACTCTTTAACTGAAATACGTTTTTAAGAGAAATACAGAAAAAAAAAAAGTTGATTAAAGTAACTTCTTTCAGAATTTTTCTGGGTTCTAGAGAAAAGAGAAGATTCAGTATTTGTTCTACACAATATATCTAGAAAAGTCCACCTTATTTTAGGAAAAAAATAATAATTTTCTAGAAGAAGAGATGAAGACACTGAATTTTCCATCTAGCTCAGGCTGCAGTAGAACTGGGTCAGTGTTAGCAAGCTATACAAATGTTCTTGGAGGCTAGCTGTGGTAGATGCAAGGTAATGATGTGCAAGTGCCCCTCATTTATGACTGGTGTTAAGGATTATCCAGAATAAGGAAATGTCTGCTTCATTATTTGTACTAACACTGTACTCCATACAGCCTTTTGAGTGCTTTCCAGAAAAAAATGCCACAGAGGTCACTATGGGACTCAGGTGGTCGTGAGCTCTTACCATTTTCAGGATTAGTGTAAAAACTGGCAAGTTTTGGAAGAAGTGCTAATGTGGAGTTAATAATGAGTGGGAAAGTGGCATTTGTAGGACGTCTCTTTGAGTCACTGTTGCATGTCACAGAAAAGATACTCAAAATCAAGTGACCCTGGTCACTTCTCAGCAGCCATTTAAGAGCCTGACACCCTTGATCAAATTGTAAATGCATAGGAAAGTGTGGCTTTATTCCTGTCCAGAACTGAAGGGAAGCAGCATCTGTGGGCCTCAGCCCATGTTCAGTTTCAGTTCAGACTTGGGAGGAAAGAAGGAAAGTCAGCTAAACCTTTTTATACTTCAAGGACTCATTATGGTAGTTGCCTAGTCAAAAATGCATATGGGTTGTGTAGGAACTGAAACACTGCTTCCAGGGATACAGTAGCATTCGGTGAAAGGAGGCTATTGCAGGTAAAGGATATTGCAGGTAAAGGTATTTCCTCTGTGCTCAGCCCTGGTGAGGCCACACCTCGAATCCTGTGTTCAGTTTTGGGCCCCTCACTGCAAGAGGGATGTTGAGGTGCTGGAGCGTGTCCAGAGAAGGCAATGAGGTTGGTGAAGGCTCTGGAGCACAAGTCTTATGAGGAACGGCTGAGGGAACTGGGGCTGTTTAGTCTGCAGAGGAGAAGGCTCGAGGGGACCTTATCGATCTCTACAGCTGCCTGACAGGAGACTGTAGGCAGGGGAGGATCGGCCTCTTCTCCCAAGTAAAGAGCAATAGAGCAAGAAGCAATGGCCTCAAGTTGCACCAGAGGAGGTTTAGATTGGATATAAGGAAAAATTTCTTCACTGAAAGGATGGTGAAGCATTGGAACAGGCTGCCCAGGGAGGTGGTGGAATCACCAACCCTGGAAGTGTTTAAAAAAACATGTAAATGCAGTGCTTAGGGACATGGTTTAGTGATGGACTTGGCAGTCCTGGCTTAACAGCTGGACTTGATGATCTTAAAGGTCTTTTCCAACCTAAATGATTCTATGATTCTAAAATCTTAGTTGCATCAAAATGGCAATTACAGCTCCATCTAAGTGGGAATTTCCCCATAGGATATCAGAGAAACTATGTTTTTTCCTAAAATAATTTTACTTCATGATCTCAATGAGACATTTTTCCATTGTGTCCCCTTTTGAAAATGCTAATGAGGAAGCTTTTCAAAAGGAAATTCCTTCCTGCATTCATCACTTTTCATTAAGAGCTGTTGTTCTGGGAGCAGTGCCATCCTTTTATTTGTTGTTTGAGATGCATGGTGATTTTAATTAAGCGGTCGTTGTGTATGTGCATTGTGGTGGTTGCATTCGGTGACCAGGGAGCTATAATTATAAGTGTGCACAGCAGCTGAAGTTTTCGCTATAAACCTTTAGCAAATTGTTGTCTTCACCAGAGAGGATCCTTTCTCCTCTTGAACAGCTTTGTCCTGCATAGTCTCAGGTATGGCATTGGCAGTGGGCTTGTAACACTCATGATATGTTCATATTCAGAAGCCCTGAGTAGGAGTTAATCCTACAGGGCTCCATGTGGAGGAACTCCTCCTATAATGTCCCAAACACATGCAATGACTATTACAGTTCTTTTACTTGAATCCTGAGTTGTGGGCAATGCACATGTGGATGCAAAGCCATTCTATTTGCTTTAGCAGGTCAGCACAGGAGAAGCCCATCCTTTGACATCATGCAAGGGTAGCCTGAGTCTTAGATGAAATGGAGAAAATTCATTTTGCAAGTATGTTTTCACCATCCAAGCAAAAACTGTTGTTCTGCATGCAAGTAACAAAATCAGCAAGAAAAGGGGCTGCAGACCAAAACATTTGCTCCTTCACTGGGAGTGCTTAAGTTTATTTAGGGAACTGTATCTCTTTATCTCTCTCAAACCACCCTGTTCTTGTGCATAGGCAAACAACTTCTCTAACACTCAATACTGGAGAAAAGGGATGCAAAGTTGCAACAAAAACCAGTGTATTTCTGGCCTGAGGGCATTTTCTTTCTTCACCCTGAGGGTTCAACTCTCTGCAAGTGGTTCTGCCTTCATCTTGGCAGAAGCCTGTTCAATATATAAGAAACACAGCATTTCCATAACTTCCAGGGTCTTCTACTTGCTCCCACACCATGCTCTGCATCTGTGAATTAAGTCTGTACTGTGTCCAAAACCAACATGCCAAGACATTTCTTGCATGCTGTGGCAAGCTTTCTATTTAATGGGAATCAACCCCTGTGCAGCAGTCTCTAGTTTAAACCAGTTTCACAAGAGAGGAGGTGAACATTAACTGTTCACTTTGTCTACAACCTCTCCCTTGCCTCCTGCTGTGCATACAAGTGGAAGGAACAATCATGAGGAAGGGAGCTAAACCCAAGCCCTTATTTTTTAGGTGGGTTTCACCTGCTCCCTCAGGCATTTATCTGCTGCACCTGTGCAATTGGGAACTCCTCTTGTTCATTCCTAAATAACCCATCTGCTGGGTGCTTGGAGTGACGGGAATGGCCACAGCTTAGTCATAAGATATGTGGGTACATGGAAGATACATGGAAAGCATTTCAGCAGCATCTTATACCCCTAGAGCTTTCCAACATCGAATTTTCCTTGTTCAGGTATGGAAAAGGTCCAGGAATGTTAGCCACTAAGGTCCAAGGCACAGAGGACGTTTGAAATAATGAAACTGTGCTTTAAGTAATAAGCCCACTGCACAGGGAGACTGTAAGTGAAAAAGGGTAGCAGTTTCTTAGATGTTACATAGCAGCACAGAGTGCAGTTTCCTTAAGTTCAGAAAGTGGATTCCAGTATACAGATGCAGGGAAATTGTCCCTGCCACATGTTTTAAGTGAAACAAAGCTTAGCGAGGTGCCCACAGGTTTCAGGGGACTGGGGCAGAAGATTTTGCAGGAAAATGCCTAAGGGAGCAAAGCCAACAGCTTACACTTAAATTTGTTGATGGTATAAATGCAGAGAAAAATGGATCTCAGAAACAGACAAGTACAGACTTCGATTCTTCTGGGAGTAGGATAGGAGAGGAGCTGCAGGAGGAATCATTTCCCATAACCTGAAACAACACATATTTCCTAGCACTCGAAACGATATCAGACAAGCCTCTAGCTTGCAATTACAGAGGCAATGTGGCTACCCATAACAACAAGATTTTCACCAAGCACAGTCGTGCCACTGCATACAGTAATCTAGTTTGATATACTTTAGCAGGATGATGGGCTCCACCTTCTTGTACTGGCAGCAAGTAAAGAAAGTAGGCATTGACAATTCAAAAGGAGCAGGTAACCTGCCACCAACCTTCGAGGTGTGTTTTTTCTGCCATAACAGTGTCTCTGCTTTGATTCTGCATCCTGACTCTGCTGATGCCATGTTTTCTATTGTATGTTGTTTACAACAGCAGAAAACATTTAAAATTGGATTTTGCAAAGTGCTGCCAGTACTAGGCTGCGTTGTTGCAACTGGTAGGGGTGGTTGCTGTCAGGAGTTTCCCACTTTAAACACAACAGGAAAATAAATTGACCAGATGGGAATGAAGGCTGGGGTGGGGGGTGGTGCAGAGAGGGTGAAAAAAGGGGGAAAGTAAGTCTGCTTTCCTTCTTAATTTTTTTCTTTCCTGTGAACCATTACTACTGAACTGCAAAAGAGGAAACAAATTTACAGATTTACTTTCACTGCCTAGAGATATGAAGTCACCACAGCAAAGCTGGTCGTTTAAACTACCACCCTGGTGAAAGTTTCAGTTTTCATTAGAAGTGATATCTTGGGATTATGCTAACCATAGGTTGAAATCATTAGCAGAACCCAGATGCTCCTTTTTCCCCAGAATTGTGGATATCCCTGAACTAACAACAGAAAACTGAGGTGTCAGCAGCTCTTTTGCTTATTTGTTTCCTTACTTGCTGCCCTAAAAATCTGTGACATCTAAATAAACAGGGAATAATATCTGCCAACTGTGCAGAGTGGAGAAAATACTGTCTTGCTGAAGAAATTCACGTGATTCTTTGGAGACAAATCTTTGTAACTATTTCTTTGTTTTGAAGCAGACTATAATTTTCCTCCACCTGTACTATTTTTGAGTGCATTTGGTTTTGCTTTGGTATGACAGGCAGGAGCTTGCCCTCTTCCACCTGCTCCGCCATGGTGGGCTGGACACTTGCTTTGCACGCAGGATGAAGCCAATGGGAAATTTCTGCACTAAAACTACCAGTGGTAGCTCCTCTACTGTCATGCTGCTCGTCTCCTCAAGGGTCACAAGATTCCTATTGAGTTTTTTATGAAATTGGGGATTTTTTTTTTTGTTGTTTTCCCACTGTTTTCTTCTGGATACTTCTTCCATAAGCCTTAGCTTGCCATTAGATTTGTGTGTGTATTTTCCCAGTGAGATCAATCAAATAGCATTTATTTTCTGTGCTACTCCATGGAGTACTTTCTGCACATGTCTGAGCTGGCTTTAAACCAAAGAAATCAGGTGCTGCTGCCAGTGCAAGGGGAGCAGAGAGTTTTACCAAGGCTTTACTGCCCCAAAGATTTACACAGATTTAGAGGTGCACATTTATCTGCAGACAGTTATGATTCTGTGAGCTGAATAATCTCTGTATCAGGTCCCACACTGCACAGATCGATTTCTAAACAAGAACAAAAAATATTTTGTAATGGGAAATTGAAGTATTCTGTGATTCCAGTGTCACAGAGAAGCATTTTGATATAATTTTGATATAACTTGGGTTTTTCAAGATCTTATGTTTGCTTTCGTTTGTTCTTGGGTTGTTTTGGGGTTTTTTTGGGTTTGTTTTTTTTTTTTTTTTTAGTTGTTGGTTTGTGGTTGTTTGGGGCTTTTTGACTGGAACAGTTTGACAAGTGTTATACTTGACTGTAGGTTATTTTGATCAAATGTAAAACACTATTCCAAAAAAAATCCTGCACCCTTTCTCTGATGAATGAAAGATCAGCAGTATTAGGGTGAGCATGAGAGAAGGGCAAATGTAACTTAGCAAACATCCTTAAAACCATCCAGAACCACGTGTAGTTTCAGTTTGTGTAGTAACCATCACAGTATTCGTTCTCTCTGGCAGTTCCCAGGCTCCTCTGGGACCCTGATCACATTCTAACACCCACAGCATCATGAGACAGGGTTTTCCACAGCAGACCTTTGACTTGGCTTCAAACCTGCCCCATCCAGTTTCACCTAATGCCTTTTTTTTTTTTCTTCTAGTGGAAGACAGAGTGAACAGTAAATGCCTACTGGCTGTCTCCATGCCCCCCCTCATGATTTTACAGATCTTCATTTTGTCCTTCTGGCATTTCACTCTCTTCCAAGTGTATGGGGTCTTACCAAGTCTCTGATATATTTGGATTTTAACAACAGGAAAGCGGCACTGGCCATCTTTAGGGCTAAGAAGTAATTTCCTCCTTTCCAAACTCAAGCTTCTTGGAAAAGGAAATAAAATTATGGTTTCCATGTTGCACATCCACATGTAAATGCCTGAGTACAAATCTCATTTTTCATTGAACAGTTTTAGGGTGTGAGTAACCTTGCCATTTGACCTATGTTCTTCTCTACCATTTTGGAAAGGTAACCATCCATGATGACTATCTGTATTTTTACAAAAGCAGCACAACTCAGATAGGTACAATTTTTTTCTTTTAAACCTACCACACTCACATTAAAACTGTCTTCAGTGCCTGTTTTCTCCACCTCCTTTCAACCTAGTTTCTACAATACCTTCACTTCTGGGCGGGGGATGGGGGGCGGGGGGTGGGGAGTGGGGACGGGACACGCGGGGGAAGTTTACTGTCCACAGCATAGCTTCAAGGAACTGTGTGTGTGTGTGTTTGACATCCCAGCTGACAGTTTTCACTACCCCCATAAAAAGGTGCAAGGAACTGTACAAAATCTGGTCATCCTATATAAGCCTGAGCATCCTCCTGGCTCCTGCCCTCCTTCTGTGGTTTCTGCTCTGTGCATCTTTGAACAGGGGAGTTCAAGGATGCGCTTGGGGGTTATTTTCTTGGAGGTGGCAATTAGTATTAACCACTGGCTGAAGCAGTGATAAATTGCTCCCTGCATTGTGGAACAAAAAGAAGACATAACTTTAACTGAAGATGTCTGGAGTGAACCTGCTTGTTTAGAGTAAGCACTATGTTTTCTTCGTGCCAGGACCCTTGGTAAATTCACAGTTTATCATGCATACCTGGAAGAAAGACATCTGTAAGTAGATGAACAGAGTAATAAGGAACATTTACCAGCTTCAACGCAGAAAAATGCCTTAATGAGTGCTCAAGTCTAAGCATGTGCTTTGCCTCCCAGGTTGGGGCTGGCTTCATCTACTGAATGTCTAAAACCCTTGATATGCTTATTTTGGTGGGATTTTTGTCAGCCAGTCCAGTCTTCTACCACACTTTTTCAGAACACACCCATGTAAACCAGGAACACACAGTCATGACCTTCAGTGACTGGGAGAAACCTAAATTGCATATGATCTAGTGACCTAAAGATGAAATGCCCTGGTAGCTAATTACCAATGATGCAATTCATGTAATCTTCAGAGCAAAAAAAGGTACTTTTGCTGTCATACTACTTAGCCATAACTGTGGTACAAAATCAGAGGGTAGAGGCATGCAGTCAGGCTGACTGAAAACCAGTGAAATGGAAACATGAGCAATATTCCAATTTAACTCCACAGAAGCCCACTAGTTAGTAAGTAGTTCAAGTATTTTTGTGCCTGCTGTGTTGCTGCCTACAGGGAAAATACTCTAAGTGCTTTCCCTTTCTCACAAAGAAAAGAAGTTTCCATCTATGTTTTATAAGGCTGTCTTGTCACATCCATTATACAGCACGACACAGCCAGCCAGAGGAGGTACTGTAGTGATTTCCATCATGTGTTTTAGCGAGAAGGCTTTTAGGAAGGGTAGAATACATATAGATAGACAAAAATATACATATATCTATAAACACATATAAATGTCGTTCAGTTAACTGTGAAGATGTAGGTGCCTTATGCTGTCCTATGGAGTGTCCAATGTGGGGTGTTAATGCCTACATATGCAAAATTCAAACATTCCGTCATCTGGCCAGCTTGGCACAAAGCGCAGAATTATCATTATTCTGAGACTATTAGGCCATTAACTGGAATGGCTTTTAGAGCTGCTTTATTCCAGTCCATGGCTGACCAGCTATCTGAGGAAATAACAAATTCTGTTTTTCAGCCTCCAAAGTATGCTGTTAATATCGCAGAATGAAGAAGAGCCATCCAATATCCTGTTCCATTCAAAAATGCAAAAGGGGAGATGGGGGTTGGAGGAGTGATAGGAGGGATGATCCACAGACTATCAATTTTGTATAGAGAAGGACTTTTAAAGGTGCATGCATAAATTTTTAATCTTGTGTGTACACAAATGCGAATTATCTTCTGTGTGTACACTGAGACATCAAGTTTTCAGCTGAAGACAGGCAGTTAGTGACATTTTAGTTATCCAAAAAGCCAGTTTTCCTATTCCAAAGTAACCTCAGCAGAATATTTTTGTTCAGCAGTAATATTCTTACATATTTCACAATGGGGAGTGCGTAGTTGTAGATGTAGATATACACAAACAATCAGCATGTAAGAGTGTGCATTGTCTTACAGAACTGCTTGACATATGCATCATTTGTCTGCTTTGACTGTTCCGGGTTCATTACTCCAGCCCTCCCATCACCATTCTGACGTCTCACTCTTTGGCAGGAGTGGTCCAGACAGTTATGTAGCTTCGTGTTTTACTTTGTTTTTTAGTGAGTCTGACATTTTAAAAAAAAAAGTTTTCCTGATCTTCCTTGTAAATTTAATGCTTTCACTCAAAATGCCCTGGTTTGAGGTCCAGTATAAGCACAATTAATTTCTGCATAGGCAACATCTTATCATATACCCATTGAGGATGAGGCATGAAGGTTTGAAATCTGTGGAAAGCAGAGAATTTCCAGAGCATCAGTACAGCACCTAGGAATGAGACAAAAAAGTTACTCTGAGGGCTTAATGAATCCCCAAATGTCTTCAAGCCCAACCTTACGGCTACTGAAATACTTAAGTAACAAAAATGTGTTTTCACAGGTAGTGAATAAAAACTTTTGTTCCAGTAAAAACTGAGGCTGGTATGCTTATTCAACTGCCTCCATTTACTACTCAGTATTTCTGTCTTAACTGCAAAATCTGAAAAAAGAACTCCAGGAGAGCGAATCTGATCCAGGCTGGGGATGGGTGAGCAGTAACACCCCTTACAAGGTGGAGAAGACTGATGAAAGGCAAAAAGTTGATTCTTCATAAGAGGAAAGTGTTGCAGAGGAGAAAAGCAGGTCGTTCTCCTCTTGAAACACCTGAGAGGGTCTGCTGCCTGCTGAAGGGAGCAGGCTGGGCACAGACAAGTGGCATGTTCATAAACGTGACCATAAAAGCCCTCAGCTGTGGAAATGACCGTGCTGTCCTTGGTGCGAATCGGTCAGCCCAGCTTCTGGGAGGCAGTAAGGGCCAGCTGTTGGTGTGTGCTGGTGGCTTGAATATTAAACAAAGCCAGCTGGGGGTTATCCATCCCATTTGCTTTGCAGGTAAATCCCATGCAATCTGGTTGAGACACCTTCTCTCCATTGAGCCCAAGGAAAGCCTTACCACCAACTTCACCCAGGAAAAAGACAGTCTGCAACCCAGCTCCCTTCCTCCATGATGCCACCTACTGCTTTCGTGTCACCTTACTGTTGCACAATTGCACAATGCAATCAATGCTTTTGGACCAGTGTCTCAAATGCAAAAGCATGGCTTTGTCCCTTTAGCTTCTCTCTCAGCTGTTATGCCTGTTTCTGCCCTCCTCTGGGACTGTGCACTCTGTTGCTGCTCCGACTGTGAGGAGCGAAGGAGAATTACTCCTGCTGGTGAGCGACTGGCTAGTCTGGGGCTGGCATCTTCCCAGCATGCTGCTGTTTGCATACCAGCAGACAGAGGAGCAGGTGAAATGGGACTAGTGACATCTGTACAGATGTGTTTGACTGCTTACATGCTTTTACGAATCCGCTACCCTGAAAGCCTCCGTTTCTCTGACGAGGTCTCTTTCTCTCTCTCCCTCCCTCCCTCCCTCCCTCCCTCCCTCCTTCCCTCCTTCCCTCCCTCCCTCCCTCCCTCCCTCTCTCCTCTCTCCCTCTCGCTTTCTCTCTCAGGAGAAAAGAAAAAGGCAGACAGAAATAGAAGGCAAGAGACAACAGCTTGAGGACCAGATACTTCAGCTGCAGCATTTCAAGGTAAGGGACTGATGCCAGAAATGATGGATTGACTAAATCTGTTCATTATTAGACATGCAGATCACACGTCTGAAAGCTGTGAGGAGCCCACTCCAACATGAAGCAGCTTTCACTGCCAGAGCCTGTTTCTTGCAGTGATCATGTCCTGCCTGCTTTTCATTCTGTGCGTTTCATGCACAGGACCGTGTTGCAAAAACGGCTTAGGAGCATGGAGTCGGGAGAGTGTGAGCATAGGCAGCACAGCAGTGCTGTTATTATTAAACACTATTATTTATTATGCATAATGATAAGACACCAATCACTGTGGATTGGGTGTGTACCGCATGGCTTCAGTGAGCACTTTCTGCCTGCAGAGCTGCGTTGAATTTTCTGGTGCCTGTCATTAGGTTTTGTGCGTGTGTGCATGTGTGTGTGTGTATGTGTGTGTTGCAGAGGGGCACGTATGAACATGCAGGGAGGGTGTTGATGGATATGTGCATGTCTACATGGAGAGGCACCTTGATATTTAACAGGGTGCTGAGCAGTTCCAGTCCCTGTTGGACTCCATGACAGCTGCAGATAGCATCGTTTGAAAGCCATCCTGGTTATTTCTATCATTTATCCTTCCTGTCAGTAGGAGAGTTTTTCTTAACATTTGTGCATAGCAAAGAGAAGAACAGAAACGTACATGTGATCTTTTTGTAACCAGTGCTCATTTGTGGGTCAGATCTCATTAGATTAGTTCAGTAGGGAAGCCCAAGGAATTTCAGTGATTAAAATATCTGAGAAAGATGATCAAGACTAGACCATTTATCCTTGCAGCAAATGAGCTGGGCTGTGTTTTTAAAAATAAGATATTTAGGTTGCTTGTGCAGTAGTATGTGTGTGTGTGAACAGTGCATCCTGCGTGGGGAGACGGTGCGCAGAATATCTTCTCTACCACGCATGCACTTGAAGACTAGGCTTCAAGTTGTGCTACAGACAGAATCCTCTTTCTGCCTCTCCAAGCCCTTGCCATTATATTCTGCAAACTACTCCTCATTTTCTGGCCAATGATGCAGTTAAGACCAAGTAATTGATTGCAGTCTATACAAAGACTCCATCAGGTTCACCATAAATCTGTGGATGTCACACATTGTCTTTCTTTGGTGTTACAAGTCGATGATGTGATTGCATTTCTGTGGGGCAATAGGAACTGCCATTTCGTTCAGGCTGTCACTGAGTACAGGCAAGGGAGAAATTCTTCTCATGACAGTTGGTTGATGCAGCAGGGCAGTAAGATGCCTTTCCAGCGCCTTCATGAGGTTTGCTTTTTTTCATCTTGCTGCAGAGCTGAGGACTTCTTTTATCACATTAACTATTTCTAAGGTAACTGAATTGTGCTTTTTCATTAAATTCTTTAAGCAGAGCTTTTTGGAAAGCCAGTTCTGGCAATTTTGTACTTCATCTGATTTATGTGATAGAGCTACTGCTAAACCTAATTTTACCATCATCCACAGGGAAAAGTAAAACCTTCAGGGTGGTACAGTGGGGTCAGCCCCTCAGCTGGTGTAAACTGGTACTAACTTCAGCCCTGCTATGCTGATTGCAACTAGCAGAGATTCAGTTTTGCTGCATGGATTTCTTCAGTGACACACATGAAAATTAACTATTTCCCTTTATTATTTAGCTTACAGCCTGGAGCAAGAGCAGTAATCATACAGGAAGCTGAGGGGAGATCAGGGCACAGAAATTTAAAATGGTAGCTTTCTCAGCTAAAAGCACAGCCTCACTTAAGGTCTGTAGTGCTGGGTACAATGATGAGCATCAAGATATGAGAGGAGATTCTCTGCCTCTCCATTTAATGCCATCACCTGTCATCAGAGGAGAAATATGCTGCTTTTGCTTGAGTGATGGCTGCTCCTGGAGCTGCCTGTATCATCTCACCGTGCCACCAAACAACGGTCTGCTGGGAGACCTGGATGAGGTGATAGCAGAGGTCTGTCTGGGACTGCAGCACTCACCTTCATTGCTAGGCCCTTCCTAAAAAGAGGGAAGCCCCAGGCTTTAAAAATAAAAAATAAAAAAGGGCACTGGATGATGGTATTTCCCTTTCTTTGTGGAGACAGACCAACATTTTGTTTTCAGGCTTTGTTCAATGTTCTGGTTGCTTACTGGGTTGCTGAGCAAAATGGTGTTTGGCCTGCAAGGCTGCTTTGTTCGTTGGAAAAGCTGTGCATCCTCCCCACTCCTCCCCCAGACTCTCCCTCACCTCACCCTGTTGCTCTGAGCCTCTGCAAGCCAGGGGCTCCAAGTCTGTATGAATATAGTCCCCCAGTCTGCTATGTCTCCCCAGTCTGGCTCATACAGCCCAAAATAAGTGCATCCATTTTCCTTCAGAAGAGCTAGGTAGACTATGTTTCCTTTCCTGAATTATATGGATTTCCACTGAAGATACAAATCCAGGTCAAAAAGACGAGTCTTGCCTAGGAAGCCCATGTATTTACTGAAAATGCTGTGAGGATGTTGATGTCAGTGTTGAATGTAAGGACTTCATATCAGTGTTCATTAAAATATTCTGTGGAGAAAACTTTGAAAATAATATCTGGGTTAATCCTGTGTCTGCAGTGTCTGGGTTGATCCCACAGGTGTAACACGCAAACCCATTCATGCTAGGATTCAATGTGTTTGCTTAATTTTTGTGCCATGCCAGAGTAAATTTCTTTTTAGAATACACTGTGTAAAATAGCATGTTTGGTTACCTAATAAAGGTTCTGGAAGCTACAGGGTTCTGTTAATTTTAGACAATTTTATTCACATCAGATGAATATCAATAGGAATAGTTTATTGCAAATGTTTATGCTGGATTACCTACAGTTTTCAAATTGCTGATGCCAATTAGATGCCTGGCAAAATGACTTAACTCTGCTATCAGTTCATTCCTTTTTCCCTTGTTCCATATCTGGCTGAAAATAAGGGATTGGCAACTGCTGACCTGTTGTTTTAGGCAGAAGAACTCAGCAAGTTCTGGAGTTAGTAAATGTCAGCACTGAATATTGACGAACTTTGGCAACACTTTTTTGCAAAGGCTCATGAGAATGAGGCCAGTGGCTTTATGGCTGAGGACAGCAGGGCAAAACATGGCTCAGTTATTTATTAAATGTCTGTGCGAGTTTCTGAGTTAATCAAGTGTGAAACTCTGCAGTAAGAGAGTCTAGAGTAGTGCAGGCTCTAAAAGCTGCATTCCCTTGTTACTGACAATGAAAGCCATATCACCTCTTCTGTGAATCACTGAAAAGTAGGCACGCTGGTGGGCATGGAGCATCCGTGTGGTACTTCTGGGCCATCAGGGCACTCTGTTGAAGGCAGGAGGTGAATTTGTCTATGGTACAATCAGATGCTTCATTGGAAAGGTCTTTGGTGTTGGTAAAGGTATAAAGGTGCTTTGAAGACCCAGTTTTGGGGACTGAACATGCTGTTTTGCTCTAATAAGAGGCAATTTACAACAGCTCCCCTTAACTCCCACTTAACTTTAATCCTTAATACCAAAATAATCCTTCTTTCATGTAATACAAGATGTGTTTTGTTGTGTTTTTTAACATTAGATGGTTTAAATTTCATATTTTGGCAGTTCTTTGGCCATATGCCTAAAAAAAGGGCTTGCACATCCATGGGAACTGGAGGTGTTGCCAGCTTTTATAGTTTGAAATTGGAGAAGTGGGCAAAATTCACCTTATGTAAACACACTGTCTGCAGTATCCATCAACATGATGTGGTTCCTTGAGGAAAGAAATAATTGATTTTGGTTGGTTAGTGCCACTGGAGATAAAACCTAGAAGCAACAGCTGCTTTTAAGAACTTGTTAACAGGCAGGCCTGTTTTAATGGAGTTGTTTACTATGTCAAATAAACTCTAGGGTGGAAGTATTTCTTCCAAGATCTGGCTGCCTCTGTTGTTAGTTGAACAGAATTTCTATAATTGTTGACTGTAGCTCTGTTTGGTGGTGGTTGGTAATAAAATAAACAGCATAAAACCTCCTAATTGAATGAAAAATTATTTCTTTGCTGTTACTCTAACTGTTACAATAAATCCATTTACCACAGTTACTTCATTTCTGGAGTGGTATAAATATTAGGGACCTATTTCTGTTAACATCTGCTTCTTAAAGACTGCAGTTCATGAACACTTAATCTATAACATAATTACATCTTTACTCTGAAGGAAAAGGAAGGAAAAGAACGCCTTTGTATGTTACAGAGATATTGTTAGGATATGGTTTTAGCTGAAACTATTTTGTCTATAAATAATTTTTAATTTTATTACTCCACTGTTATATTGCTACCCTCAATTTATTCTGGCCTTAAAATAACTGATGTCAGAGAGTAAATAAAGGTATTTATCCATATATATACATATATATATGTGCAAAACAGTGCAGAAAAACAGAGATAACTTTTGCAAAGGAAGGAATCCTGTTAATCCTTTATGTTTACCTTTATGATTTTCAAGTAAATTAACGCTTGAACTAAATAGCGAGTCAGTCAAGCACACAAAAAATGTATGACGATGTCAAGGACAGTCTCCATTCTCTACCGGGTCAGTGCAATAAGCCCCCAAACCCCATTCTTATTAATAATCAAGCCCTCTTTCTAGTGATGTCTGCTATCATAGTCCCAGGCTAACCTTGGTTTTAATGTACTACTGGATCCCAGCACACCTTTGCAAGACTGGAAGACCACGCAATGTCCATCTCCCAACTACAGTTAATTATAGAATTATAATAAAATATATTAAAATATTAATTTTAATAATTAATTAAATTAAAATAAAATATATATAAAAAAAATAAACAGTTTGTGCTGGAAGGGTCCTTAAAGATCACCTAGTTTCAGCCCCACTGCCATGGGCAGGGACACCGTCCACCAGACCAGGTTGCTCAGAGCCCCATCCAGCCTGGCCTTGAACACTGCCAGGGATGGGGCATCGACAGCTCCTCTGGGCAACCTGTGCCAGTGCCTCACCAACCTCACGGTAAAGAACTTCTTCCCAATATCTAATTTAAATCTACTCTCTTTTACTTTAAAACCAGTACCCCTTATCCTGTCACTGCAAGCCCTTGTAAAAAATCCATCTCCAGCTTTCCTGTAGGTCCCCATTAGGTACTGCAGGGCTGCTATAAGGTCACCCTGGACCCTTCTCTTCACCAGGCTGAACACCAGCTCTTTCAGACTGTCTTCAGAGGAGAGGTGCTCCAGCCTCCTGATCATCTTTGTGGCCCTCCTCTGAACTCACTTCAAAAGGTATATGCCCTTCCTGTGTTGAGGGCTCCAGAGCTGAACACAGTACTGCTGGTGTGTACTCCACAAGAGTGGAGAAGAGAGGGAGAATCACCCCACTTCACCTGATGGCCACACTTCTTTGACACACCCCAGGAAGCACTTGGCTTTCTGGGTTGCAACAACATGTTGTTGAGCCATGATAAGCTTTTTTCCAGCACATCTAAGACTTTCTCCTCAGGGCTGCTCCCAATCCATTCTCCACCCAGCGTGTATTGATACTGGGGGTTGCCCCATCCCATATGCAAGACCTTGCACTTGGTCTTGTTGAACTTCATGAGGTTCCCTCGGGCCCACCTCTCAAGCCTGCCAAGGTACCCCTGAAGGGCATCCCTTCCCTCCAGTGTGTCAACTACACCACACAGCCCAGCGTTGTCAGCAAACCTGCTGAGGGTGCAGTCTCCACATCACCAACAAAGATGTTGAAGAGCGCTGGTCCCGGTACAGACCCCTGGGGAATGCCACTTATCACCGACCTCCACTTGGATGTCGAGCCGTTGACCGCAACTCTTTTGAGAGCAACCATCGAGTCAATTCCTTGTCCACTGAGTGGTTCACCCATCACAGCCATGTCTCCCCAGTTCAGTGTGTCATGTGGGACAGCGTCAAGTGTTTTGCACAAGTCCAGGTAGGTTATATCATTTGCTCTTCCCTGATGTGTCAACACTGGAACGCCACTGTAGAAGGCCACCAAATTTGTTCAGGCATGACTTGCCCTTAGTGAAGCCATGTTGGCTGTCACCAATCACCTCCTTATTTTCCATGTGCCTTAGCAGAGTTTCCAGGAGGACTTGCTCCATGATCTTGCCGGGCAGCAAGCTGCCACTGACTGGCCTGTGGTTCCCCCGGTCTTCCTTCTTTCCGTTTTTAAAAAGCAGAGTTATATTCCCCCTTTGCCAGTCAGTGGGAACTTCACCAAACAGCCACGACTTCTCAGATCTGATGGATAGTGGCTTAGTCACTTCATCCATCCAGTTCCTTCAGGACCTGCGGATGCATCTCATCAGGTCCTTCTTGGGACTTGTGCACCTTTAGCTTCCTCAGGTGGTCTCAGACCTCACCGTCTCCTATAGCAGGTGGTTCTTCCTTCTCCCAGTCCCTGCCTTTGCCTTCTGCAGCTTGGGTGGTGTGGCTGGAGCACTTGCCAGTGAAGACCAAGGCGAACAAGTCATTGGCACCTCAGCCTTCTCCATGTCCCTGGTGACCCGATCTCCCGTGCCCTTCGGCAGAGGGCCCACATTTTCCCTAGTCTTCCTGTTATCACTGACATACCTCTAGAAGCCTTTTTTGTTGCCCTTGATATCCCTGGCCAGATTCAATTCTGTCGAGGCTCTACCTTTCCCAACCCGATCCCTGACTACTCAGACACTTTCTCTCTATTCTTCCCAGGCTACCTGTCCTTGCTTCCACCCCCCGTAAGCTTCCTCTTTGTGTTTGACTTTGTCCAGGAGCTCCTTGTTCATCCATGCAGGCCTCCTGGTGGTTTTGCCCGACTTCCTCTTTGCTGGGGTGCACCGCTGCTGGGCTTGGAGGTGGTGATCCTTGAGTATTAACCAGCCTGCTTGGGCCCCCTCTTCCCTCCAGGGCTCTGTCCTATGGGCACTCTACCAAGCAGGTCCCTGAAGAGGCCAAAGTCTGCTCTCCTGAAGCCCAGGGTAATGAGCTTGCTCTGTTACTGCCCTAAGCATCCTGAACTCCACCATTTCATAGTCACTGCAGCCAAGGCTGCCCTTGAGCTTCACATTCCCCACCAGCCCCTCCTTGGTGGTGAGAACAAGGTCCAGCATGGCACCTGTCCTCGTTTGGTTCCTCTGTCACTTGGAAAAGGCAGTTGCTATCAACACATTCCAGGGACTTCATGGATTACCTGTGCCGTGCCATTCTGTGCCTCCAAGAGATAGTGGGGTGGTTGAAGTGCCCCCTCAGGACCAGGGCTTGTGAACATAGGGCTTCTCTGGTCTGTCTATAGAGGGCTTCATCCACAGTTCTGGGGCATGGAGAGGTTAAGAGCTAGTTAGGAGAGAAAGGAGGAATTTCAAAAATCCTTATACGTTCTGTTTTCAAGAAATCAGACAACAAAGTATACATCCCCAGTTAAAATCTTTTAGCCATAATAGAATAGTTACTCCGTGCCAGCTACACAAATTAACTACCTCAAAGAGATGAGAACTTTAATCCTTCAACTCATCATTCTTATCTGTTGTAAAGTCATTACTACACAGCTGAATATACTGTAATTATTCTGGTATAATCCCTCTAAAAGAGGATTTTTATTTAGGAAAAAGTTATTGATATGTGAGTTGTACTTCAAACTGGAGTAGAGTTATCTGGGGATAACCATGTAGGTAAGCTTCCCCATGCAGTCAGGTCGTCCTTGCACAAGTCCGTTCATCAAAATTGGCACTCACGTTTCAATTAATGACAAGGTTCTTCAAGCAGGTCGCTGCCACTCCAGCGGCTTTTGTTTTAGCCAGACTTTCTCAAAGTAGCTTGAGGATGTTTACAGCTCACTTCAACCCCAGTCACCCCTAAATGGCATGTTATGGGCTCAAAAAATGTATTCACATGTCCTGAATTCAGCTTTTTAAAACTATGCATATAAGAACATTTAAGACAGAAAAGAAAGGAATGTTTGAAGACTAGATTTTGGGTTTGCCACTTTCAGCTAATGTGTGTATGTGGGAAAGAGTGATAAACTGAAGCTGAGGACTGAGTGAATATGGAGAGGAAATTATTCTTTCAAAAGGTAATAGTAAAAGAAACTGTAGCTGTGTAGTAATGAAGAAAACTTGCAAAGGCTATTTGTTTGGGAGGGAGAGGGTTGCTAGTTTTTTAAATCTGAGATGGTAAACTATTCCAAAAACAGTTGTTATTTCCCTCAAAACTATGCTTTAATTCCTTTGAAAATATGGAATAAGTACTTACAGGGAAAATGAAAGCATACTTAAATTTCTGGCTCATGGAGTTAAAAGTGTGATCAAACTCTTTTTGTATGTGTATCTGTATAAGAAGGTCTTATTCAGTTTTTCAGTCCAACCACTCTAAGTTCAGAAACTTCAGCTAGCTTGAATCTATTTCTTACTCCAGCTCCAAGATTCCCTGGGAAACAGAGACATTCCCATGGAGTCAAAATTTATGTGAGAGGACCTTGGAGGTCTCCTCATGCCCCCACCAACAGAAGCACATTCCTTCCATGCCCATCCTCATCCCCTTACATTTGTCCCAGATGGAGATGCCATAGCCCCCAGGGAAACCTGCTCCCAGGTCAGGACACCATCCTGAGGACCATGTGTGCCCTCATTGCAGCATCTCCTTTTGCAAGTTGTGTGTCCACACTGCTGCTGTGTCCCTGCTGGGACACACTGGGCCCCTTATCCCTCCCCTCACCCCTACAGCAGCCACTGGCAGTTGGTTATTTTTTATTCTTATTATGGCACTTAATGTTGCCACAAGCAAAATGCCAAATAATTGGACAGACCCACCATTATCATCCTGCCATGAAGAAGTCTGAAATCTTAAATAGACCTCCTAAAGAGAGATACTGAAAAATAAACCCCAAGTCTCCAGCTTAGGTATCAGTGTGATTATTTTCACCTGTTGATTCAAGCAGAACTTTCTGGTAGCCCAGATGTTTAGAAAATAGATGTAGAAATGAGCCTATGTTCAAGTTATCTTTCATCTTACTGGTTTTTGTCTCAATGTCATCTCAAATTTTAAAAAATACCAGGAAATCTTACCTTTTATCAGGCCATACCTATGATTCCCTTCAGTGAAACTACTCTGTACAGACCAGGGCTCTGTAGCTGACGAATGATCCCAGCAAGAGACACACAAACCTTGCGTCTTCTCTCATAGAGTCTTGACAATGTCTCTTGCTGTGGTGGGTTTCCTTGCAGCTGAAAGTGCCTGGGTTTTATTTCCTCTTTTTGTCTTTGTATGGAAACAACTGTCTGCTTGGTTGACAAAGTTAAATAAAATTTGGGACCTGAACAATTTAAAAGAAATGCACACAAAATATTTTCACTGGTGATCTTGTTAATGAATGGGAGGCTTACTCTGAAAACATAAAACAATCGGTGCTTTTCCCCACCAAAACATTCTTAATTGGGCCTCTATCTGTACAGCTGCAATTTCTGTTCCTGAGAGTTTTTAAACAGGCAAAGCATGAGACCTTCATGAAGGAGCTATATGTATCATCATCCTGATCCCTCAGATAGCTTGCCATGGACATGCTTTTCCTGTGCATCTGCAGCTCTGGTTGCACATGGCTTACACTGCAGCCATGCGC
Organism: Falco rusticolus; assembly: GCF_015220075.1. Classification (NCBI taxonomy): domain Eukaryota; kingdom Metazoa; phylum Chordata; class Aves; order Falconiformes; family Falconidae; genus Falco; species Falco rusticolus. The sequence goes on from NC_051210.1 coordinate 11,060,219, forward strand.
TCGCATTTCCTTGCCTTAACACAGGGTCACCAGGCTGACATCTAGCCCTTCCCAAGTGAATGTAACTCATGCCAGCCATCTCAGTCTTCCCTCACCTGTTTCTGCAGTCACATTGCACTGTTTAACATGTTCCTGTCCACTCTGTTGCTGTGCCAAACACGTGCTTTGAGAAAGAGCAGTGACTGAGTAAATACTCATGGGAGCTAAAAAGCTGTCAAATGTACCAGCTACGGGAAATAAACAAGAGGGAAAGGTTATCTCTGCAGTCTTTTGGCTGCCATAATTCCAGGTGGTGCTTACTATAATAGTGGCCATCGTTTCTTTTTATTTTCTTGTTTACTTACTTTATTTACTGTTTATTTACTCATCTCCCCACATACACCTACCTTGCACCCCTAGCGTGGTGAGTCACTGGTGCTGTAGAAAACGTCTGTCACTCCAGGAGCTACAGAGGAGACAGGCTCCTTGGGGACATGCAGGACACTAGTCCCTTGGATGAGCAGACTGCCGTGGAGGCACCAGGAAACTTTCAAGCAGCTCTGAAACAAGACCTGAGAACCAGTGATCCTGAGTTCAGGGGTCCCTGCAGTAAGGGTTTTATGAAAAGGGAGAAGTCAGGCAAGTGACACAGTGGCCTGTACTTGTGCGGCTGAGAAGAGACTTTGGAACAGATTGAGCCATCAGTGTCAAATGCCTGGTCACAGCAGGTTGTCTGTTACAGTGGGCAAACCTTAACATGCTTGAAAACAATTAGGTAATGTGTTTTAATGTTCTGCATGATGAATGGACATCAACTGACTGCTGGAAAAATTTTACGACTCTTGGTCTAAATGTTTGCTTCTTAAAAAAAAAATTTAAGACATCACTTCCTTAAGATACTTTTAAGAAAAGGTTTGTTCATTTCTTGAAGAAGAAATTCTTTATCATTGAAGAATAATGATAAAAAACTTACAACTCTACAGGATAATACTTAATCTGCTTTATAAACATGCTATTCGGTCTTGGGCTGCCTAAGCTCCACCAGCTAACAAAGTTTTATTTTGTTGTATTATATTTGCTGTAAAGTTGTGATTGAAGTCAAGACTACAATCAAGCTGCAAGTTTTTCTAGCATGACTCAATTCCCTAATCTAGGCAATGCTTGAGTCTAATCCGTGTGCCATGCAGACATGCTCCTTCGGCTGGAACAAGTGTCTTAGGTGACTGGAAAGGCAACAGAAAGTTTTGCTGTTATGCAAAAGCTGATCATACCAGCAAGCTGAAAATGGGTGCTTGTTCTATTCCAGGGCTAGTCATGCCATAAAAGGCCACATCCATCTTGCAGCAAAGCAGAGTAAAATCTCATGTGTTTGCCAAGGGCCATGCCTGTTTTCCATTTCACAAGCAGACTTTCTCACACTGAAACCCCGCATAGGAAAACTGTGCATCAGTCTGGGTGAAGTCAGACCATTTCGTTCACCTACTAGAAAACAAAATACTACAGCATCACTCAGCAGTACACCTTGAGGAGCTGCTTGTTTTGAGATGGACCTAGTTGTCGTACTGCTTATGTCTACAGTCCTTCTCTGCATTTGCATATTTATTCATCTGTGGTTAAGGGAATCTAACATTAATGTGCCTGCTCACACACAACCATGCAAATTTTTTATTATTATTTCTTGGAAGGCAAGGGAAGGTCTGCTAGGAAAAGAACAAGTTTTCATACAGTCTTAGTACATGTCCCAGTAACCTCTTTGCTAACGCTGGCAATTGTGCTGCACACCACCAGGTCAGACCCACACCTGCTGGGCAACCTGCACTAGCTGCGTCAGGGCCAGCTGGACAGCAGGGGAAGCTGTGTAAAAATATGGCACGCAAGAGATGCAATGTTCAGAGCAGCCACAGGACCAGGGTAGAAAGGAAAATAGAAGAATCCCAGACGCATTTTAGTGGTGGTTATTCATGCATTTGTGTTCCTTGAAAATTCAGTTTTATCAGCCCGGGCAGATGCTTGGGAGCATTCACAGGCAGAGCAGGCTGTGCTGCTCCAGGAAAACTTCCCTGTTGTAGCTAATCCACTGGCTGACAAAACTGCAGTCTGGGAGGGGGTGCCCCAGGTAGCTGCCGAACAGCAAAGCCAGGCCCATTGCTGCCTCCAGAGCTCAAGATCTGACTGGAAAACTCAGCCTTTTTGTACTAAGGGGGCTTTCTGAAATGCAAAGAGCAAATCTGTAATGCAGCCAGTTATGTTAGCATCCTAATGGGAGTGTTCAGGGCTAATATCCGACTCCCACACTGTGAGGTGAAGGAAGAGGTTTATTGTACTCCTTTAGTAGTGCATGGCTGGTTATATTCAGATTTCAGAATATGAGAAAACAACCTCCAGCATTCACCTCTTTTCCAGGACAGAAATACTGAATGTATGTAGGGAGAAAATAATTTCATAACTCTAACTAATTCCAGCCCTAAATCATTAATGTCTGGTGGTCTTCAAGCCTCAAAACCCAAAGACTTTTGGCAAAATTTCAAGTTGGCAACGATTTCAGTAAAAGTGCCTTTGATGTAGCACTACTAATTTCAGTAGAATTATACCAGAGATCATTATTGTTTATTTCACATGGTACAGAAAAGCATCATTACCCTGAATAGTCCATATCCAGTAGTGTTTCTCAATTTAGTGGAGGAGGCTGCCTTGGGTCAACTTTTGAATTTTCTCCTCAAGATTATCAGCTTTCTTGAAAATTACTCAGCAGCCAGAGTGGTGCTGCACTTCAGTAAGCACTGCTCTCAAGAAGAGATGCTGATTGCTACTCTAGCCACTTGCAAATAAAAAAAAAAAATTAAAAAACCTACCAAAACCCCAAACAAAACAAAAAAACCCAACAAACCCAAAACCAAACTGTTTGAAGAAACTACCTCAAAAGGCAGCAGCACAGCAAGAACTGGCTGTTTTGTTGTCATGGAGTCAAATGGCAAGTCCGGCAAATGCATCTAGGCTTCAGGTTAAGAAACTGCCACACTGCACGTGGAACTAGGAATGTGTTATTCTTTATAAGCAATGTTTATGGAAGTAGGTCCGAAATCAGCAAGACTGATGGTTGGCATTAATCACCTTTCACAGGCAGGGAATCCAGAGGTGGCATGTAATGGGCATAACTTGCTATAATAAAATATCTCCTGATACTTAAACTTTTGATGCAACATTAAAGCAAAATGCAGCATTGAAAATAAAATACTCTCTTTTCAATGCAGCATCAATTCTATTATGTGCATTTGAGAGGCTATGCTTTATTTCCTTGCTAGCACTAAATATAAACAACTTAAAGCCCTTGGGCTTTACTGTCCCGAAGAATGAAACTGGAATAGATAGCACATAAGGGAGCTATGGCCATCACTGTCTACTGCATTCAAAACATTTGGTATTATTTCTTTCTGTCCTGTCCAACATCTACGCACTTACTTCTGTCCTCACCATGATCTGTTCACAGACTTGTGACCTGGTTCTTTTTTTCTTTTTTGCATGGTACAGAAGTCACTCTGTTTTCCTACGCTTTGACAAAATAAATATGGAACTGCCACTTACCTCTGCAATCTCACTTGTGTGCAGAGAAACCAAACCACCTGACAGCACTGGTGACACAGAGCATTGCAAGCCCAGTGCCCTTCCACTTCAGCAAGAGAGCCATTTTAATGACATGATCTAATTTCTGCTGAAGGATTTAGCCCTGAAGAATTTGTACTCTTGCATCAAATGAAGGCATACTTATACCAAACTGTACATATCATAAGCTGTTGTACCACTGAAGTGGTACCTTCTGAAAATACAGCATATTCACATTGCAGTGCAAATACCTATACTTCTACAATGGTATATCTGACCACTCTAGGACCCCTATATCATTTTGAAATTTACTAATCATGCAGCACAGCTCTGGTCCATAAAGAAGTAGAGAGTTAAAGCTCATAACAGACAATGAAGGAGGAGCAATGCTGAAATACTAGCTTGTGGCCATTTTAATCAGACTGTTAAGTAAAGCAAATGCACAACATTGTTAAGAGGCAATTCATGCAGCTGTTTTTGGCTTCCATCCTCATGCAAGCATTCTCCTTTTAGCAGATGTGAGAAACACCTCCTGTTCTTCCCGGGATAAAATTTTGCAAGACTTCTTTAAGAAACATAACCTAAATTTTGTAGCTGCGGCAGACAGATGGCAGCAAACTGTCTTTTGTTTCCAACGCACATCTGGCTCTAGTTTGCATCTGGCTGGACTGCCTTGATGCTGGCTGCCTCACTAGACTGCCTCGTATCCAGAAGCTGTGCCCAAGTACCCAGTGCAGCTCTACCACCACCTCCCTATTGCACCCTGCATGTGCCAAAGCCTTCCCCCCAGCTTTCTGATGAAAATGCCATGGGAAAGGTTTGCTCAAAGCAACTGAGAGATTATTTTACCCCTGCCCACTATCTTAGCACTATGCTAGCTATCTGGCAAGAGAGAAAATGTTTCCTGGACAGCAAGATGGTTGCACACAGTCCCCCGACATGTGCCTGCCCGTTTGCTTATTGTATTTGCAGTGGTTGTATAAATATACGTAACCTAAATAGCTTGGCAAATAGACCCTCTGTATTTTAAAAAAATGTTTCTTATAAATGTTTCCATTTCTCAGTCTCTTCTTGTTGGGATTCCTCAGTGCAGTATTTAACAAAAGCCTTAATTTTCATCTTAAAAAGGAGAGCCAGAAAGATCAAAGCTACCAGCTTTCCTGTTTTAGATAAAATATGCTGACATTTCACCCAAGAGGGGGGATTTTTAGTAGATCATAGCATTCTTGTTTCTGAATATGTCTTTTAAAAATTCCCATTGATTCTTTCCAGTTTCAAATTCATGCTATTAATAGATCAAAAAAAAAACAAAAGAGGCTTCTGGGAGAAAGAAGTCATGTGATTTTGTAGTTTAATGTTTCACATAAACAATGACCAAAACAAAAGCTGCACAAAATATCTTCTTTTTCACGTACAGCAATTGTATTGAAGAGACTGGCTTCTCCCCATCTCAGCATCAGGATGGAGATTCTCTAAAAGCACATTGAAAAAAGCCTGAATTTTATCTGTCTTCCTGAAGCAAATGAGGAGTGACTGTTAAATGAATGTCTCCAGCACTGTCCAAGCAAAACTTTGCCAAAGGCTTTATTAGAACTGCTGGAGCCATACCTAAAACAAGTTTAAAACAAAGAAGGCTGCCTTCATCTTTAGAGTTTGGTCTTTAGAAACTTGGGTGGTGGGTGGGTGCATCCAGAATGAGTATCACTTGGGATTTCACATTTGAGACCACAGCTGAGTATGACATGTAGCAGCATAGTTCCTCATGCAACTGGCCACATTTCTTTTTAAAGACAGCAATTTTCTAAAGAGCAATCAGCCTTCACAGCAACTTTGCACTGGGTCTAGCCCAACAGGTACAAACTGAGTTGTGCTACTGAGACCTCCTAAATGCCAAAGCACATGTTACATATGTAGCATCTCAGGACCTGTAAATCCATCTTTGACTGTCTCATCTTTGACTGTCTTACTTTGTTGCTGGGGGCATGTGATGAGCTGGGACTCCTCTGCTGAGGGGACATTTCAATAGCACATTGGGCCTGAATGAGCTGATGAAACTCCTGGGCAGTAATCAGCTGGATTGAACAGGAAAGCAAAGGTCCCACAGAGAAGTCTCACTACCAGTCCACAAAGTGCAACAGAAACCACTAGTAGATGGCAGTGGCAGAAAAAGGAGCAGTGAACTACAGAAACTGTGGCTGAAGGTAGCCATCCTTAATGTTTTGTGAACTAATACCTTGGAGGCTATGAACAAACCAGTCAGGTGAAGTACATCTTGAGTATTAGAAGGTTCGGCTGTTGATCATGACTGCATGGTACAAGAGCACAAGAACTTTTCTGTCAAGCAGAAATCCTAATTCATATAGAAATCACTTGAAACCCACTAGAAGCCTGCTGGTGCACAACACAGTTAAAGACAGTGAAAGATGGAGTCATTTATGAAGCCTAATTCACTTGCGTGTTTTGTATTGCTTTCTGTCTGCTGCCTTATTAAAATCTAACTGCCTGATGTCAAATAGGCTGTAGATTGACAAGAATAGTTTGTGCATAGATACTAAGTCTATATATACACTCAAAAACTAACAAGTAAGCCTTGTCATTCATGTCAAAAATCTTTCTATTTTGGGCTGGGTTTGAAGCCTGCTTTTGGTGGTGAATGTTTTTCCTTTATACATAGTTTGCACAAGTCAGGTTCCATTCCAGCAACAAATAAGGCATTGAAAAGACTGATACTGCACGTCTGGGCAGCCTCTAAAACCCAGTGTCTTTGAACTGATGGTTTCCTTATTAGCTCCTCTTTGCTGGAGGGTATACATGTTCTCACAGCTGGTTCCCTGAACTAGCATTGCCAATCACTTTGCAAATTCAAAACCAAGGCTCCCCTTTTCTGGTCAATGCAAGGGACTATTTTGGTAGGTCGTTCCTCAGCTGTTTTTTCCACCAAGTCCATATCCCTCTTGCCAAAGGGCAAAGTCCTGTGTGGCTTTGGGCTCCTGATCCTCTCAATAGTTGCTTGTCCTGTCTGCCAACTGATCTGTGGCATCCCTCTGGCAGAATTTGGGCCAAAGATGCACAGGCTGATGTGCTATTTAAAGGATTGTTTGCAACCAGTGCTTGTCCACTGGTGAACTGCCCTGGGTGAGCTGCAGCTGGATTAGACAGTGGCCAGGTGAGGTTGTAGCCAAGTTTTTTGGTACAGAAAGCACAGTAAAACTCCCAGAAATAATTCTGCTGGATGTAGGCTATTTCTGCTTTCTGTGACAGTGTTTCTGTGCCCTGGGATACCCATGGTTTCTGGAAGACTTTGTTTTAATTTGTATCTGGCTAAGAGGTGATGTGTATGCCATTATGAATGTATACGTGTGCATGCTCTCTTTATGCCTGTAAGTGTATGAAGATATTTGTGATATAAATCAAAATAACATCTTTCATTAATATAATAGAAGACTGATTTTATCCTTCATGAAACACATTACATTTAGAGCATGCAGCATTTTGATTCTGAAGCTTTAAGAAGTTTATGATTTTATCCTTCCAGCACATGACTTATAATTCACAAGAGATCCACACTTCCATTCAAAGATTTCAGTTCTTGCAGGACTGGCTAATTTGTGTGATTTAAACTCTTCTTTTTATTAGGAATTAAAAATTACTTCGTATGAAGACATTGATGATGGATAAAGTATATACTGTAAAACTGACACTCCTAAGTCTGAAAGACCTGACATCTGGACAAACAGCTGATGGATTAGCTGAAATCAAGTGTCTAAAGAAGTAATTAGAAATTCAGTGGGGACAATCTAATATTCAGAAGTGGAGGCAGCTCGTTCTCAGTCTTCAGATGGTATTTATTCAGCCTGTTCCTAAGGTTTCGGGTTTTTTACCTTACAGTCAAAAGCTCTTCGGGAAAAATGGCTGCTACAGGGAATTCCTGCTGGCTCCGCGGAAGAGGAAGAAGCCAGAAAGAGGCAGTCAGAAGAGGATGAGTTGAAGGTGAAAAAGCTGGAAGAAAACATACACAGGTAGGGACAGTTTCTCTTTGCTTTGCCTAAGAACAGTCCCTCCAATTAAGGCTAGAGACCTTTCTCACCCCATCTCTGGCAGCAGCTGACAGCAGCTGTCCAGGGAACAGTTTAAGAGGCAGGCATACATACGGCCAAGCATGCTCAGAATTTGTCTCCCAGATGGGATGGTTTGCAAGGTAAAGTCATCATGGTATCTTTGTGTTTAATTGACTTTAATGGATTTATCTCATGAAGGAGCTAAAGGGGGAATGAGTTCACGCTTCAGATGCACATGTATGGCTTGATCAACACTTGAGAGATTCTCCATTGCTTTACACCTCCCACAGCTAAAAGGAGTTCAAAGAAGGGCAGCACTCTTTTGCACTCACTTTTTACTGGTGCAGATTACTTTTCAAAATGCAACAGCAGATGCCACCAGCAGATCAAAAATTTACTGCTTTCAGAATCAAGGTTTGGGTGTTAGAACTTTTTCCTTTTATCAGTTTCCTATTCTAGTCTGAGTTGACATTTGTCCTCTTTTTTTGTGTTTTCCTCTGATTTGAAACAAACAATATGCTTAAAAACTCATAGGACCATGTTGAGCTTTTTTCCCACCAGCACATCTAAGACTTTCTCCTCAGGGCTGCTCCCAATCCATTCTCCACCCAGCGTGTATTGATACTGGGGGTTGCCCCATCCCATATGCAAGACCTTGCACTTGGTCTTGTTGAACTTCATGAGGTTCCCTCGGGCCCACCTCTCAAGCCTGCCAAGGTACCCCTGAAGGGCATCCCTTCCCTCCAGTGTGTCAACTACACCACACAGCCCAGTGTTGTCAGCAAACCTGCTGAGGGTGCAGTCTCCACATCACCAACAAAGATGTTGAAGAGCGCTGGTCCCGGTACAGACCCCTGGGGAATGCCACTTATCACCGACCTCCACTTGGATGTCGAGCCGTTGACCGCAACTCTTTTGAGAGCAACCATCGAGTCAATTCCTTGTCCACTGAGTGGTTCACCCATCACAGCCATGTCTCCCCAGTTCAGTGTGTCATGTGGGACAGCGTCAAGTGTTTTGCACAAGTCCAGGTAGGTTATATCATTTGCTCTTCCCTGATGTGTCAACACTGGAACGCCACTGTAGAAGGCCACCAAATTTGTTCAGGCATGACTTGCCCTTAGTGAAGCCATGTTGGCTGTCACCAATCACCTCCTTATTTTTCATGTGCCTTAGCAGAGTTTCCAGGAGGACTTGCTCCATGATCTTGCCGGGCAGCAAGCTGCCACTGACTGGCCTGTGGTTCCCCCGGTCTTCCTTCTTTCCGTTTTTAAAAAGCAGAGTTATATTCCCCCTTTGCCAGTCAGTGGGAACTTCACCAAACAGCCACGACTTCTCAGATCTGATGGATAGTGGCTTAGTCACTTCATCCATCCAGTTCCTTCAGGACCTGCGGATGCATCTCATCAGGTCCTTCTTGGGACTTGTGCACCTTTAGCTTCCTCAGGTGGTCTCAGACCTCACCGTCTCCTATAGCAGGTGGTTCTTCCTTCTCCCAGTCCCTGCCTTTGCCTTCTGCAGCTTGGGTGGTGTGGCTGGAGCACTTGCCAGTGAAGACCAAGGCGAACAAGTCATTGGCACCTCAGCCTTCTCCATGTCCCTGGTGACCCGATCTCCCGTGCCCTTCAGCAGAGGGCCCACATTTTCCCTAGTCTTCCTGTTATCACTGACATACCTCTAGAAGCCTTTTTTGTTGCCCTTGATATCCCTGGCCAGATTCAATTCTGTCGAGGCTCTACCTTTCCCAACCCGATCCCTGACTACTCAGACACTTTCTCTCTATTCTTCCCAGGCTACCTGTCCTTGCTTCCACCCCCCGTAAGCTTCCTCTTTGTGTTTGACTTTGTCCAGGAGCTCCTTGTTCATCCATGCAGGCCTCCTGGTGGTTTTGCCCGACTTCCTCTTTGCTGGGGTGCACCGCTGCTGGGCTTGGAGGTGGTGATCCTTGAGTATTAACCAGCCTGCTTGGGCCCCCTCTTCCCTCCAGGGCTCTGTCCTATGGGCACTCTACCAAGCAGGTCCCTGAAGAGGCCAAAGTCTGCTCTCCTGAAGCCCAGGGTAATGAGCTTGCTCTGTTACTGCCCTAAGCATCCTGAACTCCACCATTTCATAGTCACTGCAGCCAAGGCTGCCCTTGAGCTTCACATTCCCCACCAGCCCCTCCTTGGTGGTGAGAACAAGGTCCAGCATGGCACCTGTCCTCGTTTGGTTCCTCTGTCACTTGGAAAAGGCAGTTACTATCAACGCATTCCAGGGACTTCATGGATTACCTGTGCCGTGCCATTCTGTGCCTCCAAGAGATAGTGGGGTGGTTGAAGTGCCCCCTCAGGACCAGGGCTTGTGAACATAGGGCTTCTCTGGTCTGTCTATAGAGGGCTTCATCTGCTCCATTTTTCTGGTCAGGTGGCCTTTAGCATTCCCCCACTATAATGTCATCTCTTCCTGCCGTCCCTTTAATCCTGACCCTTAAGATCTCCCTCAGGTCCTCACCTCATCCATCCCTAGATGGAGCTCTATGCACTCCAGCTGGTTGCTGACATAAAGGGTGACACCCCTTCCTCTTTTCAGCTGCTTATCTTTCCTAAAGACCTTGTATCCTTCAGTTCCAGCGCTGCAGTCATGAAATTCATCTCACCACATCCCTGTGATGCCAGTCAGATCATAGCCCTGAAAGGAAGCACACATCTCTAATTCTTGTTGTTTATTTCCCATGCTATGTGTGTTTGCATAGAGGCATTTAAATTGGGCCCCCAATGAATCTACTCACTGGCTGGAGCAGCTGGAATTCCTTTGTGCTGCTTTTTAGGTGCCCACTGCCCTGTGGTTCCTCTCCAGGCTCTCGGCATCTCTTGTGAAGGACTTCTGTGGCACACATGCTGCATTTGTCCCTGTTAGGAAGATGCAGTGTTTTATATTTGCTCTAAAAGCCGGCTGAAGCTTAATTGTGAAGGCCAATTTCCAACCTCTGCTGGCAGCCAGCACCCATGTCCCTGCTGTAACAAGAGGGAATGTGCAGTCATCCACTTCTTCTGGCAGCAGGGCATTCCGTCATCATCGCAGAGAGCACCATTTCTTCTGATCACACAGAAGCACTTGGGAAGGTCCCTTTCTCGCATTTACTTCTGTATTTACTGCATGAAGAGCCATAGCACAAGAGAAGCATCCATCTTTATTTGCAGGCCAGTTGTAAACAGTAGGTCTGACAAGCTGAGTGAACTGTAACACAGAACAGAAAACTGAAGGAGGTAGTGTTTGAAACCATACTAACATTCATAAATGAAGAAGGGGCTCATGCAGGTCTGTGATGTCCAGAGGCGGCAAATAGACTCAAGAGAAATAGCAGGGCTAGCTATAGGTTTGTAGATGGTCTTAATGGCCTTGCACATAACACAAATGCTTCAGCTGAGAATTGCTTTTTCTAGTTCAGTTTTAAGTGACTTTCCCACTAAAAACAGATGTTTTGCAAGAGGTACACATGCTTGTTGTGTTTACTCTTAAGCTAGTGTAACCAGTTCTCCTTTGTGTGGGAGGTGTTTAATTTGAACTGGAGCAGCAAAAATGCATGAGTGCGCAGACTGCTGTTTATTTATTAGACTTCCATGTTATCATGATACAAGAAATCACATACTTCAACTTGTAGCTTGCGAGGATATGTGCATATGAGTAAGCTTAGACATAAGTAAGTGTAATGATTTAATGAGCTTCCTCATCCGCAATATCATTTGGAAGAAGGATGCCTACGTTAGTCAGCATTTCTGCACACTTCATGCCAAGCCACTGGAAAAATATCTGCATCACAAAACTAGAAATAAAACAGAACAAAGAATGTAATACAAATAATCAAATGCTGTCATTATGCTGATAATTACCAACAGGAGGACAGAGAAGTACAAGCTGCACATACAAGTTAAAAAAACATGGAATGCGGGATTGAGACAAGATGCAGGCATATGAACAGTGTAACAGTGGGTTACAGATAGAATAATCATTTTATCATTGGAAATAATTTAATATTTCTAGAGATTTTGAAATGTATGAACACTAGAAATAGTCTTTGTAGCTAAGCATGTAAAGTAAAAATAGAAGAATAAGCAGATTTGAAAGAAGTTTGGTCCTGTAATCCTGGCATTCCTGCTTGCTTAACTTGGGTCTTAAGAATAAGATTTATCCTGCCCCATGTAAAAAACTCGGTATTGTGTCTTGCATTTCTTTAAAAAAAATTGACTTAACAAGAAGATTGGAGCCCTTATTCAACAATCATTAAGTGGGTTGGAAATCTGTCAGTAGTGGGAAGGATGAAAAGGCACTGCTGTATTATTAAATGTTTGAAATCCGACTGCAAGACTGATGGTACCATTGTATCAATGGCAGAGTGAAGCCAAGCATGGATTTAAGATATCTTTCACCACAAACTGTCCTTAGACATAGGAAGCTTTAAAGCTAGTTAGCTTTTCATGTTCTAAAGATCTTGGGTCAGTGTCAGAGGAAAGAAGCCATTCCTGAGTTTCTTTCTCATTGTCATACAGAGAGAAAGTGATCGCCTGTTTTCTGCAGCTGTCTTACATTTGGGGTAAATGAGACCAAAGGAGTAAAAAATGAATGAAAAACATTTCCTTTCCCTTAAACTTACTCTCCAAATCACAGAAACATGTTTTTGGGGATAGCATTGATTCAGATGCCCAGTGAACTTCCATAGACGAATTTCTGGTAGTGTGATGTAGGTGAAACGAGCACTGGAATGTATTGCATGCCTCCCATGGTTATTTTTATCACATGACAGTCTAATATTTTGCAGCAGTGAATGGAAAATTGGCATTCGACATCTGGGTATTAACAGGCAGCATTCATAGAGCAGAGCAGCCCACCCAAAGCCTTGCTGTTCCTTCACAGCATTTGAAAGGCTCCCAAAATTAGTTTGTTTTACTAGATGACATTATAGTACGTGCTGGAAGCCTGTGTTTACTACAAAAGGTGAAGAGTTTTTGTGCTCTAAATTTTTCATGTAGCATGCCAACATGAAATACTCCGTGACAACATATATCCCTCCCTGGTGCCTGACAGTGGCATGAGATACCAGGACTGGAATTGTGCTCCTGGCAAAAAGAAATCTACAGAACTAAATGCTCTGTAAAGTGGGATATGCCTTTAGTAATTGACAGTGCATCTGTTGACGTTGGTTGAGGAGGTGCCCATCAACTTTGAGGAGAGACAAATCATGGCTTTAGCAGAGTAGCCTTTTGGGAGATGTGAACCAGGCAGACAGTTTAGAGCAGTGGATTCTGGATCCCCGAAGAGCACAGCCAAGAGACACTTGCAGCATTTGGCACTTTGGCAGCTCTTGGGGGCAAGGCAGTGAAGGATGGCTGTGAAGGTGTACGTGTTTACTGTACCTGTTCTTTACTCTGGGCTACTCAGCTGTCAGCCCATCCAGCTTCTGACATTTGCAAAAGCCTTTTGAGGTTGTAGAGTGCTTCACCCTCATGCATATTGGTGGTGAGCCACAGCTGCGTCACTTCTAGAAGGCTTTTCCATGGTGGTCCAGCATGGAGGTGCAGGGGCAGGTCTGTTTTTTGGACCTTAGGTCATAAGTTCTTTCCTGAGATGAGCACGTCTTTGCTAATTGCTGTTGCCTTGATGTGGGCAGGTGGTAGATACGTGTCAAAACTCACTCCCTCCCAGTAGCTCCCATCTCAAAGTGCTGCTGTTCTTCCAAAACCTTGGAAAGTATTTTAAAGAAGTGTTGAACTCAAAAATGTTTGTGAGAGAGACTGCAGGACAAGCACAAACTCCATCCAAGGAAAGTACTTAGCCTGATGGACCAAAAGAGATGCCAAACGTAAGCTTACAGAAGAGAGATGACCAAGGATGGAGGAAGAGGGATGACACCACTTCTCCCAAGCACAAGGTGCCTTGGTTGTGTTCGACCTATATCTACTTACCAGCTATTAGACAGAAGTCCTAATCTAGGTAGAAACAGCTCCAAAGCTGGCAGAATTTCCTCTTTTTCCAGTACTGCAATTGAATCTTTCCAGGTAAATGCTCAGATCTGAGTATTGTCAGAGAGACTAGGCTAGGCCCTGAGAAGAAAACTGTTACCAGGCTGATCTGATATGCAGAAAATAAAACCTTATTAATACACTATCTTATTAATAGGCCTTGAGTGCTTCATGGATCTGTGATGTTAGATGGGGTCTACACTAAAATTTCTTCTCATTACAGAGTCCAGCAAACACAGACTTGTGGTTCAGCTGAGCTTGCAATGGCTGCTGCACCGTCACCATTTTCTCTCCTCCCAGTGTCCATTCTTTCATTTCTTTCTAATGCCAAGGTTTATTTCCTGCTTCTTCTTCCCAGGATAAAAACTTGGTATGTCTGAGACTGGGAATTTTGGCTATAATTCAGTCTCTTTTGGGACTGTCACTGATGCTCTTTGCATGACAGAGAAGGAAAGAACACGAAAGACAGATGTGAGTGCACTCCTTTAAAAGAAGGATCACCTGATGTCAGAAACACAGATGCTCAGACCTCCTCTAGAGAAGACAGTGCAAGCCCAGACCAGAGGTGCCATAAACCTCTCCACAGCAAGGTCCCATCCATTTTTCTTCAGTTGTGGCCTCCAGAGAGACATGAACAGTTGCTGAAGCATATGCTAGTGGAGAGAACAGTGTGTCTTCAAAGTGCATGGTCCACATGAGCATGAACATTTGGCAACGTTGATGTCAGCTGGAGAAAATTATCAGGAACAGTGTTTGTTCAGCATTTTTGGTTTTACCTAATTGCCAGATGAAGGTGTAGACAAGGCCTCCGTCTGCCTCCACACACCCTATACAACCAGTTGCATTGGGTGAGCTCCCTAAGAGTGAAACAGCAAAAATAAATCCTCATAGCTAGGCAATCTCTCCAAATTCTGCTCATCTTATGAGGGAAAGGTCAAGCTTTCTGCACAGGAGCAGCTGTTCATTCTCAAGCCCTCTGTCAGGTTCTCCACTAAGATTGATCAATAGCAAATCTCATCTGCTGAAGGTCCACAGATCTCAGTTTTGGCATCCTGTAAGGACTGTCATTTACAGAACAGCACATCCTTTACCCCCCATAAAGCTTTTGCTGGGGTGCATTTCATATGTGATACATTTCTTAGCAAAACAAAGACCAAAACAAAACCAGGCAAAAAGCCTTAACAACAGGAAATCTCATATTTCCAAAGGAACCCACTCTGCGGTATGATTAAAGGATTCCTCAGGATACGCAGGATGATCTCAGAAAAGCAGTGAGTTAAAAGTTGCTGGGTGGTAATGGGTTTGAGGTTTTTACATATGTTATAATATATTCAGATGTAACACTTTAAAAGAAAAAAAAAAAAACACCTAAAAATAGTAACACAGCTTACTACCTCAGTTCTGAAACTCAAGTCAAAATAGCAGGATGACAGTACTTTGAAGTTGCCTAAATGTTAGTATTCTGGGTTTGGGAGTAGGAATCTCAGGATCTTCCGCTACTCCTAGACCTTGCTAGCTGTAATTATTTAATGATGCCTATGCATCTTACAAAGTGAGCAAAAAGATTGACTGTTCAATTTGAGCACATTCTCCCTCCACTCCAGCTATGTCTGCTCTCCTCAACTATCTGTACCATGGACCTTGGTAAAGAAACTTTTTTTGCCTAATTTAGGAGCAAGATATTAGAAGAAATTCCAAAGCCCCATCTCTACATATCAGGGAATTTCCACATCAAGTGCTTCTGACACTTCATCCATGTCAGTGTGCTATAGATTTAGTGACATGGTCCTCAAGAAGGAATGGAAATGTAGGCTTAAATTCAACGTGGGCAGAAGCAGTTTTTTAAGGACACTTTATTTAGGCAAGCTAGCACATTGTAAAGTAACATCCATTTCTAAATAGATTAATACCTTTAACACAGTAGATCACGTGCTACAGCCCCTTGTGAAAGGGGCAGTTGCTACCTCTGGGCCAGGTTCAGCAAGAAAAATACAATTCCAATAACTGCAGCCTTTCACTAAAATGGACATTCTGCACCAGGCTGGGTTTCTGTTGCTACACTAGGTGAGCCACAATGACAGATTACCAAGAGCAAGATTTCAGATTCTCCTTGGCTTTAACATTTCAAAGCTAAAATATTCACATGACTATCCGTGTGATTCCATTTGCAAGACAGGGAAATCACTTCATAACACATGTATTTATCATTTGTGTTGAATCACTACACTTCCTCTGTATACAAAGCTATCTAAGATCATCACACTTTTAAGCCTAGTAGAACTGACAGGGATTTCCTGAAGCACTAAACTGTGGTATAGCATAAAGAGCAGAACTCGTTGACTTCATTACATCTGAATTAAATCTTAATAATGGGCCAAATGGGATTGTTGCCTGCAACAGAAACAACTACTTTTCATTCCTTTCCTTGTTATGCTTACCATTGCTGGAGTTGTCTGGTTGGTTGACTTTCCTTATATGCCAACCTCACCACAGGGCAGTGCTGGCAAAACAGCTCCTTTCACACAGTCCGTATAGTGCTTGGTGGATGGAAAAAATAAAACTGTGGAAACTCTGTAACAGAAAGACATGTGTTGTGGCAGTGACATGCATGTGCACAACTTTGAAAAGGTGATAAACCTGGCATGTATTTATGAAGAGAAGGCACAGTTAGGCAACAGCCTTGGTAGATTTTATTGTGTTGGTGCTTTACAGTGATTATTTATTCTGTCTTCACCTTAAATCAGAGAAGTTTCCTCTTCCCTCCAAACTTCTCTTTATGTGCTGTGACTGTGAAAGCCAAAACATGCAGCATACACACATGCTCACACAGATATGCTTACAGGGCTAGGAAAGACACTGCTGCAGTTCTGTTCCTCAGTAGCCCACTTCTCCCAAAGGGTCAGGTTCATCCATTATAACTGCAGGAGTTTAAATGTCACCTGTGTTTAGAGCACCACCTCCTCTAGGCCCCCATGCAATCAGTGAGGAAAGAGCATCACCCCCATGGCCTGTGTAAGCCCACCTCTCTCTCGAGTGTAGGTGTCTTAGTTAAGTACCTCAAGTGCAATGGGTGGAATGTAAGCATTAATGTTACTCCCTGCACAGGCACCCTCCACTGGGCCTCTGGGCACCACCGTGATGCAAATAGTCATTAATATCCATTAATTATGTATCTGGTACATCATGTGTTTGCTACCCCTGGCCCTGCCCTGTCATTTTTGCTGGTAGTCAGCATTTACACGAATTTCTACAGGGCTGAGCTACCTCTGAACAGGAGAGATAGATAGAGGAGGCGCAAGGTGCAGTGTCTGGAGCCACCCAGTGGGCATTGCAAGTCTCAGCCTCATTTTTTTAAAAATCTGCAGTCTGAAAAGCACGTTGCCTTCCCTCTAGGGTTTTTTAACTGCTGCAGTATGTGAATTATAAAGCGAAAAATAATGCATATCCCAGCTGGTGGTCCATAGAAGACAAAGACTGGATGTGCAATCAGGAATCATGATTTATAAGAAAGGGACAGCTGTAACAGATTTTATTGAGCAGTTGCAGTTGAAGAAAAAAGAAAAGTCCCAAGAAGGCACGTTTAGGAACAGAGAATAGTCTGCTGGCACATGTATCATGATCTCACTACAGAAAAGCAAATAAGTAGTAACAAGGAACCTCAGTGCGTTGGAAAAATGCTTGTATCCATCCAGGAATATAGCGCATGAATGATACGGTCAAATCAACAATCGAGGACATTCAGAGCACTCTGATCAGCATGTTACAGATGTAAAACACCCTCAAAGCCATGGACAAATATGGGCGTTGAAGGACAAAGTGATATATGACTCTATAGTGTAAGACACTGAGGAATCAGGTCCCAGAGCAGATTGCTATAAGAACTCAAACTAGAAAACTGACTTGGTATGACAAATGTGCAGGGGGGGCAATGAAACAAATGAGAGAGAGAGAGAGGGAATGTTAAGTGGAAACAGTAGGAAAAATCAAACAATGTATGCACATGGATTAAAGTCAGGCTTGCACGGCATCTGCTGTGACCTGTTGTTGCCACAAGTGAAAAAGGACTTGACAGGGATGTCAAGAGTCCTTTCAGGCAGTAGAAGAAGAAAAATAAAAATCAAAGTTATTTTGCAAAACCAACAACATAAAAGATGAGTTCAAGGCAATAAAAAATAGAGCTTTACCACAGATTCCTGTGTAATCAACACCCAGAGCTGCAGTTAGGACTCCTGAACAAACAGCATGTTGCAAAGTTTGGTCAGCAAGGTCAAGCAACTGGAGTGACTTATGACCTTAAAATATCATTAATGTTTACAAAGAATATTTGGAGGGGAAGGTAAATTCCAATTTACAAGGCATTAGAGTCAGACTTGGACAACGTCCTTGCTTCTCCTTAGAATTCCTTCAGCTGAAGAAGACTACATGTTATACAAGGAGTCATAGCTATGAGACAGTGGAAGAGAAGTATATACTGAAACGAGTCCAGCTGGATACTGCCCATGTAAAAGAATCTGTGGACCAAGGTTTGATATACCCTAGATATTGGTGACATGAGGCTGCTGGGACTTGAACGGGGATCTGTTCTTCCTTCTCTGTAGCTGTCAGTCTGCCTCAGGACAGATTCACCTCAATATGGTAACAAAGTCCTAAAAAGGCAACTAAATTAAAAAACAAAGCAACTGCTGAGGAAAAGATGCTCTGCAAAAGATGAAGCTGATTCTGAATAACTGGATCACTGGTGAGATAGAAATTTCAAAAAGCTGTGAAAACATGCTGTAGATTGTAACTGGTGTAGAAGAACTTACAGAACAATGCCATGCTTATGCTGTCCCATGCCCGGGAAAGCATGTTTAGTCCTTCATGTGAAAGATTGTTAAATTATGCCCACTCTGTACTAGAACTTTTTCACTAATGCAGCTACATGAGCAAAGCTTTCCTTTGTGAATTCAATTTTTACCAGCAGAAAGTATGGATGCTTAAATGGAATGAACTCTACAGGCAGAGGTTATTGTAGCCCTGTATAATTACATACTGAAATAAAATGTGTTTTAAAATAATATACCCTTTAGGCAACAATACCATATCAGTGGGATAGTCTAAAGTCAGTAACAGGAGAGAGACACAGGGACCAGATCTTTGCATCCTGCATTCCTCTGGACAATCTAAGTCGTGTAGAGTGTGTCCCTGGGAACTGCCTCAAAAGAGGAAACCAGCCATGACAGGATTAAGTCCACAATTACCCAAGGTTAAACTTTTGCCTCTACCACCAACTTCCTGCATGACTTGGAGGAAGGTACTTCAATGCTTCTTCCGTATCTCCTATTCCAGTGTTCATTTGTGTAATTTTCCCACACTTTTAGCTTCATGTGAGCTGAGGTCCTTGCTACAGGAATTAATTGCTTCTCACAATACAAAGGGAACCTCACTGGTGCCACTTAGATATACTGAGTAAATTTTCATTCTTCACATTCTTCTCCTATTTTGCAGTGGCAGCACAAATAAGAAATAGATGATTATTGACACAAATGGTCCATGCTTCTAGAGAAAGCAGAAAAAAGCCTTTCCCTGAACGAAGTGATTCACACTGGCTGGACTTGTGCTTCTTGCTAAGACTATAAATCTGGCTCTTGGTTGTCAGACCATTCACACGTATCAAAGCAGCATGATTTGAAAGCAGACAAGCAAGGTAGTATTTGGGTGGTGTGTGCCAGTCATGGTGTGAAACATGCTTTAACTCTAATATGCAAAACACAGAGACAGACAAATTTTAAATGTTCAGCAGCATCTTCTGGGTACAGGCTCTGGTGTTGACTTAGTACAAAATCCTTCAGCTAGTTCTGAGCCTTTGTACTGATTGCACTGCAGCAAAATGGAGCAGCTCCGTAAGTACTCAGGTGGCTGACTGTGCACTCCCATGGCAGCTGGTGGTGCCTCAGCTAGCTCAGGTGGCTTAACACTGTGTTGATAGCACCGAAACTGGTGTAGACTTCTACCACTGCAGCAAAATTACATCAAAATCAAAAGACTGGCTTCAACCCCAGTGGCTGTGGTGGTTTCCACTTATCTATAGGTAGCTGGTGCAGGATGGGCACAAGCTGCAGCATGGTCTGCCTAGCCGCTCAGCCGACTAGCTTGAGCTGGTGTCTTAAATTGCTGCAGTCTCACCCATAGCAGTGCTCAAACAGTGCAAGCTCTAGGTGGGTAGGGCACATCCCTTGGTGCTGAGTTCATACTTCTGGTGACGCTGAAGACACAGTTTGAGGTGCCTCAGGCCTATGGAGTCACACAGCTCCATAATTAAATGGGTAGCTTTTGTTGAAAATTCCTGGGGGTGTTTTATTTTTTTAATTCAGCTGTCAAAATCCTGTTCCCAAATCATTAGTTCATCTCTTTAATGTGCTGGTGTTTTTCTTATCATTGCCCATTAACCACTGGGCTTGTTTTATTTATGTCAGAAAGTGCTCCTTTTAGTCATTTGTGTGAAGAAGAAAAATCTGTAGTCTACTAAATCCACAGTACTTTTGGATACGGTTAGTGAAAATAGCAAATGCATTTCATAATTTCCCATGCAAACAGATGAAACATTGATTCTTGTGGCTTCTTTTTCCCCTGCCATCACTCTCTGTATGCAGTGATCCAGGAATCCTGGATCCCCACTGGATGTCCAACTAGGGTCCATCACCCCACCAGATGATGTGCACAGTGATACACATTCTTTGCTGTGACGACTTTATAATGTAAGCTAATGAGCCAAACAATCACTAGAAATGGAAGTGGGGACAAAAAGCATAGACTAGAGCCTAGGTTTTCCAAGCTTGAGTGACCTGCCTTGTAGATAAGTAAAGTCTGTAACCAACTGGTGGAATCGAATTGTAACACAGATCTTTAACATCAGAAGTGAAGCATGTTCTCTGCAGAGAGAGAAGGCAATTCCAGCACAGACCCTGTCATCTTTGATGGCAGCCCAGGGAAAATGTCCTACCTATTGTGGTGGAGTTACAGTAAGGGTAGGAAGCCCATTTGGAAAACATGAGCTTGCCTGCAGAATCTTAACTGCACAAAATGTGAATATAACAGATAATCCTAGTAAACATGGATTATTGGTGATAGGTAAGAGCGTGTATGTGTATGGGAGCATGTAACACTATAGTCAAAGAAGTAAGCAGAGAAAAAAACTTTTAATTAAGTGTTGGAGCCCTAAGCCTTGTATGACAAGTTTTCCATTCAGTTTTATTTTTGTGCATTTTTAAATGTCAATTACAACTTCTTCATATGAGTCCCTCTTTAGCATCCCTTTCACTATTTAAATTTAAGGTTATTTACTAATCAGGACAATTTTATACAAGTGATCCTTCCAAAACCACACATTGCGACCAGGAAATGGGCTGGCAGCCTGGTGTGCAGTGAAATGTTTTTCTTTAGGTCCATAACAACCTAGAGAAGATATGTTAATACTTTTAGTTGAAGCTAAACCTCCTTGTTCTAAAAGAATAGAAGGGGAAAATGAAATACTACTAAGTCACAGCAAAAACCTAAGAGTTTTCTGACTTGTCTGATGATCTCTGAGCTTTGTCACTTGACACACCTGGAATGGACTCAGAAAGAGCGCACCTAAATTTAGGAATACATTTCAGGCAGCAGCTACTGCAGAGCAGCAGTACGTCACCAGCAGAGCCGGGCTTGTAAACCTCGTCTTGCTGGCAGCATCCAGGTTGGGAAACCAGAGAAGCCAGTTCACCCTCCAAACACTGTTCTGGATGGGTCACATGGGGCCAGCTACTGATCTGGTCCTGTGAGGACAATTAAGGCCACTGTTCACACGTTACTCCCAGGAGCTTGAGATATTACTCCCGGCCCAGGGGGAGATGTTTTGTATCTATTACACTGGCATTCCAGTTTTGATGACATAGGATTTTCAGCTAAGACAACAAATAAATGATAGTATTTTTAAAAGAGCCATTGTAACAGTGTTCTGACTTGAGTAAAAGTTATAGCAGCAGAAAGCAATGGAGGTACCGCAGGTTTTACATGTGCACTGTGTTTGTGTCCCAAAACATGCAAGGGGAATGCCTTATGCCTTTGACACCTTACCCCATTGGGATCACTTTTTGGGAAGAGCTGTGGTATCCACAACTGGTGTCCAGCATGAGACAACTGCAGGGTGTCAGTGTGCCAAGAACATGGTAATCCTCAGCTCTATTTTCTTCATGTGCAATAGCTGCACTTTCACTTAGGTATGACGTAAAGTATTTTACCACATGCCAAAGTCTGTAAGTACCCACCAAGTCAGGTGTAACTTATGTAACATGTATGACCACTGAAAGCCCAGTTTTAAGGCTATAGGTAACATTAAGTAGTCATTTCAGGCAGGCAGCAGTGGCCAGTACTCCCTTGTATCATCTTTTGGACAAGCAATTTTGGGAGCAACCACCCTACAGACAAAAAAGCCACGTAATTCTCCAGTCTTTGCTACTTAATGTCAGCTTGACAAATGCAAATCATCAATCATACTGAAGTTATGTTACGGAAGAATCATCCTGTTTTCCTGTTGAGGCTATCAGGGAAAGTCTTTCATGGTTGTGTAACATCAAGCGTCAGGTAAAAAGTCCAGCTTGGTGAGGGCAGCAGTCTCTGAAAATGGTATAAATTTTCTGGACGGATGGACTGAAAACAGGTTATAGCAGTCTGCTTCACACCAGGTTTTTGAGAACTTGGGTTTTTTCTTAATTAGCTTCTTTTTTCTTAATGTCAGTAGTACCTTGTAGAGGAATGAAGCTGGGTTAATTAACGTTGATAACATACAGCTGTGGGCTGGCTTCAGGGGCGGTGGGTTGGCGGATGTAGGTAAGGCGCAGCTGTGGCTGGTTCTGGTAAGTGGTTGGTCAGCCAGTGAAGGGAGAGCAGCTGAGGAAGAAGCAAGAGGAGAGAAAACACATGCTCTGGATGAGGCGAGACAAGGAGAAGGCAGCAGAGGGACTGTATGAAGAGTATGCTGGTATAAGGTGGTGAAAGACCTTGATGCAGCTTGGTAGTCTGGAGAGTGCTGTGACAGTACATAGTTTCTACCCAGAGGACTTCAGTTATCAGGGATTGGTATAATCAAAATGGCACCACCTAAGGTCTGCAAAACCTCAGGCATTACAGACATTGCTATGTTGCCACTGGCTTGTTACATGTTTCCATTTAAAACTCACAGAGCATCAACAGAAAAACATTATCAAACCCCTACAGATCAGACCAATGTCCACCATGTACAAGTTGTCCAAAATTGCACACACACAAAAGAGGACTTGCTCTCTCTAAGCCCTGTGTCATTTTCCTAGCAGAAAAGACAGGCTTGAAATGTCACATGAAAGCTAAAAAATCCTTGCAGCAGATACAAGAGAAAAGAACTTCAGAACTAAACTCAAACTGAGAAATGTCCTTCCCTTCATCCATGGACTCTCAGGACTGGGAATGTCATAGCTGACAAATGCTTTGATATTTGCAAGCCATGAGGAATATACATGAGAGCCGCATCATGGTCTTGATGCCCAAGTCTACCAGGGATCCCAGGACCAAACAAATTTCTTGCCTGCAGGGTACAACTTTTTTGATGACTGCTGTTGCACAGCATTTTTTAGGCAGTTATTTCACTCTTCAAGCATTTAAAAAAAGAAATAACAGAATTTCTCCCTCTTGAGGGTGAACAGAGGACAGTGGAGTGCTCTGTGGGTCCATGGGTGGTGAAAACACCTGCTTAAATAGAGTGTGTGACAAATGAAGATATATGCTGAACATGATGTCTCTTACAATTGGCTCCTTGGTGCAGACACCTGTGCTTCAGCAGGCCCTAGCAAGCACCACCAGACCTCCCCTGGGCACCAGATTTGCTTTATGTGGCATAGGAGGGCTGTTGGGTTTTTCTAACTAAATCACAAACTTGCTTGCTTCAGTGAACCTGTCCTGGACTTTCCTCCTTCGTGAATGAGATAGTACAGCTTTTCTTTTGGAAGAATACAAGATCAACAATACAGCAATAGATGTGAAACAAAACGCTTAAAGCAAAGTAGTGTGTCTGATATTACTTCCTCATTTCCAGTACTTACTTTGTTATCTGTAATGTCTGTAGGGGGTAACTGAAAAATTACCTATCCTGAAAACATCTTTTTCACATTAAAAGCAGTGGTATTTAATCCTTGCACAGCTGCCTTAAGTGGCTTGTCTTAACACTCAACACTGAATCAGTACAGACTACAAAGATCACATAGGCATCTTGAATAAGACAAGGAGTATGTTGAGACTTTTCCATCTTAACAGCCCCTGCTGAGCCACCTCATCTCCCAAATAGAAGACATATGAAAAATACGATGCAATGACCAAACATTTCTGAAAGGTGATTCTTCATTCATTAGTATTTGCTTTTCACGCTGCTGAGCTGAAATGGATTCAGTAAAACAAAAGAAAGAAATAATGACAGCTGATGCTTGATTAGGAAGGAGGTAGATTGTGTTTAGCAATCTCTGGCTGAACTGCTTGCCATTCTATTAGATATATACATAGCCTAAGTGACTATGCATGAACAAAACTGAAAATGGGTTGTAAGTGGGCTTTGTAGTCCTTTTTCTAAATGCAAATGACCTTTCAAAGAACAATCATTAAGGAAATGATATATACTACGGAGATCTGAGATATTTCATTCAATTATTCTTTGAAATAAGTGAAATTTTTTACCATTTGGCACAAAAATTTGTAACAAGATTCTCAGAAGTTTTAGTAGCCAGTAACATACCAATTTTGCCCCTAGGTATTTGGGGCCAATTAACCCTTACACACACCTCTGTCAGGTTGCTCTGACTTTTTCATAACGAAGGCTTTTCCTGATAGTAGCTAGACAGCAAAATAGGACTTGGAACATCTTGGTTTTACCTACATTTCCTGGTTTATGATTTACTAGTGAAAATTTCATGCTGTTCTATGTACTGAGAACAATTTGTAGAGATGCATATTTCAGAAGGAGTTATTATTTTCATCTGAACACATGTATTTTGGACATTGTCCAATCATAAGCAATTCTTTGAAGAATTTTCTTTCCTTTTCTTTTCCTTTTCTACCGTGGGAGGAATGCTAGCTGGGAAATAGCCCAGAGTGTGTTAATGTGTTCATTTGCCCCAAGGATGCTGAATCATGTTTTTTGTGAGACTGTGCTGAGAAGGTTTGCCTAATGAGGGTCTTGAAAATTCCATTTTCTCCAGCTTTTCCAAGAGTCCAGTTTTTGCTGGATGAAAATATACCTTTAATAAAGAACTGAGAAATCTTGGCAGGCAAAGAGCTTCCCAAGGAGAATCAAGTTGAGGTGAAAAAGCATCACCTTCACAATCCCCAAAAGTGCTCCAGCAGCTCCCATTGCTGTTTTTTTTGTAAGTATCTGCCTTGTAGTGGTTAGCTGCACTCCTGTTTTTCAGAGCCAAGCTGACTTCATGCAGTGGGTACTGTTTGTGAGCTGTCTGAAATACAGCCTAAGGAGCATGCACCAGTCGTTCATTAGGAACTGAAATGTTTGTTGTCCTTCTTCCCTCCTCACCAGCAAGGACATATGAGAGGAAGGGGAGGAGCAGAGAGGCATTCCGTTTTTGCTGCAGTTGGGTGAATTTAGCTTTTTCTCAGTAAGATGAACCATAAGGATGCAGAACTCTCAGGGCTATTAAAGTTGCCCAGTCCTTACCAGCTCCCACAGTTTTGTCTTTTAATTCCTGTTCATATCAATCTTTCCCCCTTCTGCCAAGCCTCTAGTATCTATTTTATTATTATTTTATTATTATTGTTGATTTATTTTTGAGAGTTTTATAGCTTCTTCAACATCACAATTCAAAGGATTTGTTGGAAACAGCTGTTTTTTACAGGTTTCTCTCCTCTCACATCCCAGTAAGGTGATCTGCCTTAGAGCCAGGTATGCTCTTGCTCTCTCCAGCAGAGCATGCACTAGTGAGTGCAACAAGATTTCCCAGGCTTTAGCCCTAGCCTCTTTGACTCCTTTCATCCCAAGGATCCCAAAGTGAGGGATCTGCAAACCCATGCCTGTGCGTCTGCCAGCTATGTCATCTGTGCTCACTGAGCAGGGACCATGATGGGCTTCAGGCATTTCTCAGACTGTGTGAGCATGGCTGGGCAGAGGACTGGGCTACACAGATCGATGTTATTAATCCATAAAAATGGATCACAGGTGGTATGGGAGTGATTCTTTAATTCTAGAAGCAATCAGGAAATGTCAAAATTACACCTTCTGTTTCAGCACAGGTTTCTTCTCTGACTCTTACTACTTCTGCTCCCCACTCTCCTCTTTCTGCTCTTCATCCTCCAAGGGAGACTATTTTTTAATTAAGTGGGAGGGTAGGTTTGCAGAAGAGAGGGAAAGTCTTTGTTCTTTGTGTCCCAAATTGATTACCATTCCTGTAGCTTCACTGTTTCCTTATCTAAAAAGAAGCTGTGGTTTGACTGAGGAAAGAATAGCTTTTGCATTTTAATTTTCTCATAACCAAAAGCTTCTAAGATACCCTAATGATACTGGAAAAGATTCTGGGGCTCACTCATTATTCTCAAATTCATCTAATTATTAACATCCCCTCGCAGATCCAGTGGAAGAAACACAGGAAGAGCAAATCATTAAAACCCCCTGCTTAAAAAAAAAAATAATAAAAAAAAAATCAGTCATAATCTTCTGAATGTCACCTTGCACAGGGAAGCAAAACTTTGGAGCATGAACTTATCTTCTAAGCTAAGTGTACAGAAGAGGAAGTTCACAAGCTGTACCAGAGTGATTAGTCTGTGACAAGACCCCTCAAGATGGAAAGGTTAGAAAGCCTCTAGGATGACTATGAAATGACAAAATCTTGTGACTTACAAATGGAAAAGCAAACTAAAAAGTATGAATTTGTGTAGGCCGATTTCAGTACACTCAAGAGAACTCATAACTAAAAGTTTTGATGGATAGAAGAGTTCTACAAGGTAAATGACCATAAAAGCACAAACTGGCCCAGACAAAAGGTAAAAGATGGTAGTAAAAGACACACTGTACTGAATCACTGGCTTTTCCTTGGCTTTAAGCAAAGAAGAATGTTCAAAGAAAATGGAACATTAGTTCAGAGCTCTAAGCATAACTTGAACAACATTGCAAAAGCATGTGAGGACAAAACCCAAAAAGGCAGAGGCATAATGAAAATGATTCTGTGGCACCATTACCGGTAGAAAGCAAAGGAAAATGTTAATCTTCTGTTACACAAAGAGGGAAGACAATAGATGGCACTGAGAGAAGAGCCTTTTTTTGTGCTTGAGCCTCCACTGGAAAGGTATGTTGCAATCAGATGGCAAATGCAGTTACACAAGGTACATATGCAGAGCAGAACTGAGAATAACAAGTTGGAGAGTACTGAGACAAATCAAACTGAGTTCAGATCACCTGAGAGTGGTGAGATCTGCCCCCAAACTGGAGAACTGGCTGAAGCAGTCTCAGTGAATTTTCTCTTAGAGATCTTGAAAATGGCCGTTTATAGGAACAGCAATACCATGCTTAACTTTACAAAGGGGACAGGAAAAAGAAGACTTAAGGAATACCAACCAAACATCAATCCTTAAAAGAAGTACTTGTGGTTGTCTAGAAGAATACATAGTAAATTATAAACAACTTGAATTTATCAAATGAGGCCTGTTAAGATACAGAAGCTTCTTTGAGAGCTCTAAGTTGGTTGAGGATGCCAATCATCTGGACGGTAAGAAGAGTGATACTTTTATAATGAAGTAGTAGAAATATGGTTTGAACAAAACTTCTGTAAGGCAGATACAATACTGGCAAGAAACTGTTTAGTCAAAATTGAAGGAAAAGATTTGATGGACTTTATGCTGGGTCTCAAACCATTTAATCTTCTCATTAACACCTTAGGTGATGAGAAGGTATATAAGTAGAGGTCTTATTCATTAAACTTGAAGACATTAAACCTGGAGGCACACAGTGAAGAACAGTATGATCATTACAAATCAGAGACGGTTTTAGAAACTCAATAGAAGACAAGTGCAAAGTTTTACCTTTAGGCAGGCATAACCAGCTGTGCAGACAGGGTGGGCTGTGGCTGCCAGCCCAGTTCTCTCAAAAGCATGTGGGAGCTAGAATAAATAAGAACCTGGACGTGAGTCAAGGATTTTGTGCTCTAAAGACATATTGGTATGTAGGTAATGAGACATAAAAGAAACCTCTGCTGATCATTAATAAGGCCTCAGCTGGATTTACATTCAGTTGGAGTGCTGCACTGGAAGTACAGTGCACACTGCCAGAAAATCAGGAGAAAATGGAAGTGGTTGGGGCACGTGGTGTCTCTGTGTTAGACTTTCAGTATAAGACAGAAAGTAGGTCTTCAAATATTTCATCAGCTATTGTGATGGAAAGGAATAACTTGTTCTTTGTGTTCACAGTAGAAAGGACAACTACCGAGAGCAAGTGTTGGCAAAGAAAATTCGTTAGGGAAATCATTCCTGTAATCAGGACAGTGAAGCACTGGGGATGCCATGGAGTCTCCATCGATTTGGGTCTCTGAGATGAGGTCAGAGACACAGTCATCAGGAGCAGCTCTGTAGTGTTCAGCCAATGCAGCCGGACATGAAGGACCTGCCCAGACACCTTCTCCTGAGCTGCTGGGGCTCAGCACTTGCATCCAGCCACCTCCCAAGCTTTACCTCCTGTTTCTGATCAGAAAGATCCACAACCTGCAAGAGAAAACTAATTATTTATGGAAAAGAAAGTTGAACAGGGACATGATAGTGTCTGCAACTAGTTTGAAAATAGCTATAAAGATGAGGGGAATAAATTCCAAAGAAAAGAGAGGTTGAATTAAGATGCCAGAACACCAGACCATTACAAAAAAGTCAAGCACTCCTACCCCAAACCTCTTCCAAAAAAGAATGCAGTGAAGCAATCGAGTAGGTTGGCAGTTGGCACAGAGGGATTTCTGTTCCCCCACAATTTTAGAAGGGGGCTTGACAGGGTTTTTTTGAGGTAAGGAGCACAGCTGCACGATTTTCTGTTTCTTTAAATCTCTTATAGAATGAAAGTGCTAAAAATGTATGGAAATGAAACAGATAAGTGAGATCAGGAACTGCTTTTTACCAGCACAAATAACAGACTGTGAAACCAAAACCAGGAAACTAAAAATCTGGTCACAGGGGAACCCAAATTTTTGCATTACATACAATCAGCTTGTTGCACTTGTTGATTCATCACAGTGGTGTATTTTGCAAAATTCAAGGCAGGGTCTCCAGAGATTTATGGAGTAAGTTTGTGTTTAGGAAAGGGTGTTGGCTTTTACAGGGTAGGACAAAGCCAACTTCTAGCATTGCAGTTAAAGAAGAAACTTTCCTGCATGTAACTTGACCCTGAAATTTTGGTACGTTTCCATGAAATATCTGGAAACAGCCACTGCCAGGCACAGAACTGGATGGACTACCAGTGTGAACCAGCCTGCCAGCTCCCAGTACAACTGCTTGAAATCATGATGAAGTTTTCTTTCCATTCCCCCTCCACTCAGTAGCTGGCAACATATTTCTGTGTTGGGGTCATTTGTTTCAGAATTCTTATTTGAAGACATAAATAAATCTGCTGGTTTGCATTCAGAGCTCAGATTTTGTTCTCCAATAATTTTATATTGTTTGATTAGTCTAAGACAGACTGTGGGTTTTCATCCTTTGTCACTGGAGTCAGAATAGACATCTGTGAAGAGGAACAGAAGGTATAAATTTTAGACTCTTGGACCCTAGAGGGCAGGATGCTGAAAAGCTGAAGCTATAAATGAAATTGTAGCATAAAGTGATGACTTGAATGGGTCAAAACTTTCAATTTCCATCTTACAGAAAATTCTGAGACTTTGAAATTTCACCTTGTCTCAAATACAGATGAAAAATAAGTTTATTAAAGATGTTGTGAAAGAGAGGGATTAATACTATTTGCTTGACCTCCTGGAAACATTTCTTCTGATAAGACTGAAACATTATCAGCATTGCCACTTTAACACTTTATCTGTTCATAGTTTAAATGGTAATGTAAAAAGCAGATATGTTTGCTTCATGGAAACAAAATATTGCTATAATCTCCTGTCAGATTATCATGACATGGATACATTCCTGTAATATTTTACATTTAATTAAGTCAATGTTTTCCAAAGGAATAATACTTCTTAGGAAAGTCATCAACCATATGCTGTCATTTTCTAGTGTCCTTTAACCCCACAAATGTCTAAATATTATATACTTCTAAGCAAAGAGAAGAATAACCTATGGTCAGGCAGACATAAAGGTATTTCAAGAGTAAAGCAACAGCTGCTTAATACTGCATAAGAATGCTACATAATTTTTTTAGCAGGTATTTATTACATCGTATCTGTGAGGAGAATGAAACAGGTACATTTTCTGTCCTAGCAGTTGCTCCATACAAATGGCTCTTATGAGTATTGTACTTCCCTTAGGTAGTTTGCTGTATCTCTTCATTTCATATCTTCCATATTTCTGCCAAGAAATGCCAAGAGGATTTTCCAGTCTCTGCTATTGATACAGCATGTTAAACATCTAAAGCAATAGGGAATTTGTTAAGCTACTTGCCTAATCTGTATGATATTGCTAACCTTGTCACTGGCAAATCACGGTTCCCTTCCTTCATCTTGCTGTCACAGCAGCCACTCTATGGCACCCCGCTGTGACGAGTCTGGTGTGCTGAGCACTGTGTGGGTGCAGCACCTGGAGGTCCTGCCCCAGTGCCTTTGGTGTTGGTGCAGGCAGGATGGGCACATCACAGATGGGGAACAAGGAGGGGTCAATGCTGAAGCAGGGAGGGGAGCCCAGCCTTCTGTCTGCTGCTGCCAGTCCCTCCACCCAGGGACCATCTGTGGCGCTTCTTAGGCAGTCCGTTGCCTCTCCTTTTAGCAATAGTGTAGCTGAGATTGATCCCACCTTGCAGTGTGGAGG
Organism: Falco rusticolus; assembly: GCF_015220075.1. Taxonomy (NCBI): domain Eukaryota; kingdom Metazoa; phylum Chordata; class Aves; order Falconiformes; family Falconidae; genus Falco; species Falco rusticolus. The sequence continues at coordinate 11,090,832 of NC_051210.1, forward strand.
GTGTGGAAATGCCTCCTCTGCTCCTCCTCCTTCTGCCCCTTAGTCACCCCCTCACTAAGCAGCCTTCAAGGTCCCAAAACACATATTCGGCATTCCTGACTTAGCGCTGCCGTAGTACTGTGGACTCCAGAAATGCTGCATGGGCGACCGCTCAGCAGCCACTCAAGCATCACAAGGCTTCCTCCCTCCAGAGGAGAGATCTTCACTGGGCTTGTGTTCGATAATTACTTCTGCTCCCTGATCTGTCCTGTCCAAAAAGAAGATTTTATACATAGAATAGCTCTCCTGCCATGCTTCATGTTAAGTGTGAAGCAAAACAGTGTGAGAATGCATGGTGTCCCAAACGCAGAGGGAGAATATGCTGCTTCTCAAGTCTGCCAGGCGGATGTGTCCCACAGCCTGCATGCCCGCTGGCAAACAAGGAGAGAGGCTTCCACAAGGAGTGCTGGGTGTTTACCATGATGGGATGGTGCCTGATTTCTCTAGAGGTTCCTGTGACCTAAATGCTACCAGGTCACCTTTCCTAAGAGTACAACTGCCTGCCTCCCCCTTTCATGTCTTCATTTATTTCTGCATAGTGGTCTTCTGTCTAAACACTTCACCTTCCATCAACTGTTCATTTTAAGTTGAGAATAACAAAATCCTAGAGTATTTCTTGTACAGAAAACAATCTCTTCTCACCACAACCCCTTCTGAGGACATGTGGAAAGGGCCAGAGAGAAGCCTGACCCCATATCTGCTTCCCAATGGAAATGAATTGTAATGTTGCAAAATACATGCTTTTTGCTTGGATTATTTTTTTTTTTTTTTTTTTAACTACTGGAGACCAGGTTCTGACTGGAGGATCCAAAATGCAAATAGTTAACTAAACTACTGAGGTTTATATAACCCAATTTTCGTGAAATGTCAGTATCCCACCCCAGAGAGTGGGCAGCTGTCTGCAACCATCAGGAAGCATTCCTGGGAAGGCTCTGGTTTACCACAGAAAAGTATTTTTATGTCACTCACATCCTCAGCTAAAACTGGAAGGAGGCTGTACATCTCATCTATTTTCAGATGTGGAACACACAGGTCACCTACCGGTCAGTGTGGCGTGGGAACAGGCTTCACTGATGCACAGAGCATCCAGGCTCACCAAAAAGTACTGCTGCTCCAGCCCTGGGGAAGAGTGGAGAGCCCTCCTGCCGTACCCTGTTGCCTGTCTGCAGACAAAGAGCACAACAGCACAGCTTTGCTGCACCTGGCCCCAGGTCAGGAGAACATTTCAGCATAGGTTTCTGCCAGGGTTAAACACATTTTAAATGTATTCCTTAATCAAAAATGTTTTTAATGAACCGAGACCAAAACGAGGAATCCACAAATAACACCAACTGGATCAAGATGCCTCCGAAAAGCTACCCACAATGACACTGGGCTATTTCCCCTCTTAAAAATTCTGTGACTAAATTAAAGATAAAAGCCTGATGGACACCAGGGACCAGATTATCAACAAACGTTACACTGAAGTGTGCCTAGCAGATATCACAGCTCATTTTGGCAGACCTCTGGAAATTCATTGTATTTAATATATCCCTTTAAAATTCTCATTAATAAGTATTTCCTTCCAACCTTTTGGGAACCCCCATAACTCACAATGCAGCAGCCCTGCAGTAGGCTAGGGTTTCACATCACCACTACATCTTTCTGCTTACTGTCTGGGTTTTTAACATGAGCTTTCAGCA